>NC_143144.1:83667500-83907500 GCF_059928025.1 Delphinapterus leucas | reverse complement strand
CATTAAATTTTAAGGGTGAACATGTTCGGCTTCAATAAGGAATAATTGTAAAGCTCATCGCGTGTGGGTGACAAGGGAGAAGGTTCCTCCAAAACATGCAGGTCCCTCATAATCTGTTTCTAATGAAAACTTGGGAAATATTTGTACAGGAAGGAGAAGGAAGGTCTTGAGTGAGTGCCAGGAAAAAGCTTTATGAGCCAACAACACTGGGGTGGTTTTCAGAAAGACCTGAAGTGTAACAAAAATGGTCCTGCCCAATTGTGTTGTGAAGGGGAAGGGATGGGTGACATCGAAACTGTCTGCACAACTAAAATGTTTTTTTTTTTAATTTTTAAAAAATTTTTATGATGCTCACTAATTTGGTGATGCAGACTGCATTAGAAAAGGGAAGAGATATGGGGACATAATGTATATGTATTACTGATTCACTTTGTTATAAAGCAGAAACTGACACACCATTGTAAAGCACTTATACTCTAATAAAGATGTTAAAAATATAAAAAAATAAAAATGCAATTCAATCCAAAAAAAAAAAAAAACTTAACCCAGTGAGGAATCTTGCTAGAACGTTCTGGCTGTGGGTTGCTGGCTCCACGAGGTACCAAGCAGAGCTAATGAGGTGGGATGTGGTCCACAGGATTCCATGGAGTGGATATCACCTAGGCTGGGAGTGGAGATGCTCTCCCTGCAGCCCTGAGCATCTTGCCACTCTCTCTGTGCTGTCATTAGCCTGTGAACAGCTGCTGACTTCAGCTCTTTGGGGACTGGCCTGAGAGTTGCTGGAACAGACCACGATGATCCCTGTCTGAGCCATGGCTGCCTGGAGTGGTTTGCTCCCAGGCAGTTGTGGAGGACTTTGTGCCTCCCGGGCAAAGGATCTCTTAGAGGCTTGACCGTGAGCCAGAAGGTGGAGCATTCACATACTTGAAATAAATGAATTATGGGTTTGGCTTACATTTGTGGTGGAGAATATTTTATTACTAGATCAGTTCTTATTGAAAATATATGTGTTGGAGGTCTGGTTTGAATTAATCTGCTAATGTGTATGTATATTGTATGTGTATATTTTTTCTTTTAGAAATATGGATTGCTGGGGATTGGTAAAAATTTAATATTTTAGTTCTTTGTATCATAAAATTAGTATACTTTGTTGTAATTAGTGTTTTATTCAAGTCTGTCAAAACCATAAATTATTGAGACTTAAAAACAACTGTAGTGTCATGTTTGAAACTAAGCACTGAATTTATATGCATTGGTGTTGCAAACCAACTAGCTTCTAAGTGATGGCATCCTTAGTTTTTCATTTATTTTATTTATTTATTTTTTGGCCATGCCACGCAGAGCTTGTGGGATCTTAGTTCCCAGACCAGGGATCAAACCTGGGCCCTCGGCAGTGAAAGCGCGGAGTCCTAACCTCTGGTCTGCCAGGGAATTCCCTATCTTTTCATTTAAATATAAATTGTGAATACTGCCATTTTAGGAAACAAAGTCACTAGTATTTAAATCATTGAATAGTTTTTTGAGGGAGATAAAGTTAAAATGAAGTATTCCACATGAAAGTGTTTGAAAGAAGCAGAAAACTTAGGAAAAGAAATGAGAAAAAGGGATGATGCCAAATAAATCCTGTTGATCAAAGAAAAAAAATCATAAACCAGCAAAATTCTTGGTTTTAACTAGAATGACATAAAAATACCTAAGAAAGATAATGAAATTCTTTCCTAATCATTAGATATCCTTTGTCCACATATCACTTAATGAATAAACAGTATTTCAGTGAATGAATATGTATAGTTCTTTAGTCCGCCCCATACTGCTGGGCATTTAGACTCCTTCCAATCTTTGTCTATCATAAAATAATGCTGCAACGAACATCTGTGTAGTTATTTTTTGCACATAGTTATTTCCTTAAGACAATTTCCTACAAGTAAAACTTCTGGCTAAAGAGGATAAATGTTTTCAGGTCTTTTGGTGTATTTTATCAAATTGCTTGTCATTTTGTATCTGTCGACACGCCCCATAAGAGGTGAGGAAGTTAACTCTAACTTTTGTCCCCCCCCCCACCCCGCTTCACCTACTTTCTGTTGTTTTACATTATGAGATTTTAGAGCTAGTTTATTATTAAATTATTCTTATTTTTGAATCTTCAAAACTGCATTTTTTTGGTAAACATTCCTTTACTTCTGTGATGATTTGGTTTCATTGTTTATCCCAGTAGTGCCGTTCTAACATAATTCTAAAACTCTTTAGTTCTGTATTCTGATTCATCTTTTAGTCTGCTGGAGAATGTCTTGGAATACATTTTTCTCTAGGTTTTGTAAGTAATGCACTTTCCAATTGCTTGTACGTTTGAGAAATTTTCTCTATTGCTTTTATCCAGGTTTGTAAGGAAGGCGTTTTATTATTGAGTTCTAAGAGGTTTTTATATGTTCTGGATATAAATTCTTTATCAAATTTTTGATTTGCAAATATTTTCTCTCAGTTTTTAGTTTGCCTTTTCATTTTGTCAATGGCATCTTTAGAAGAGCACACATTTTACATTTTGGTTAAATCTCATTTATTAGCATTTTATTTTATTGTTTGTGAAATTTGTGTCCTATCTATAAAATTTTACCTTCCCCAAGGTTTGAAGAATTTTGTGGTATGATCCATTTTGTGCTAATTTTGTATATGGCACTAAGTAAGAGAAAGGGTCATTTTTACCCATGTGCATATCCATTTGTTCTGGCACCGACTTTTGAAAAGACTATTCTTTTCTCCATTGAATTGTCTTTTCCTCTTTGTTAAAAATAAATTGGCCATATACGTGTGAGTCTATTTCTGTTCTCTCTGTTTCATTGCACTGTGTGCTTATCCTCATGCCAGAACCCCAGTGGCCCCTTTACTGTAAATTTTCAGATAATGTAAGTCCTCTAATTTTTCTTTTTTAAACTTGACTATTCTCGAGCTTTTGAATTTTCATATAAATTTTAGAATCAGATTGTCAATTTATACAAAAAAGACCTCCTGGGATGTTGATTGGTAATACACTGAATTTATAGAGTAAGCTGGAAGGAACTGCGTTTTTAATAAAAATGAGACTTCCAATTCATGAACATAGTAGATATCGCTCCATTTATCTGGTATTCTTTAATTCCTTGGTGGCAATATATAGTTTTCATTGAACAGGTCTTGCACATATTTTGTTAAATTCTACCTAAATATTTCATGTTTTTGATGCTATTTTGAATGGTATTTTAAATTGTTCATTGCTACTATATATAAATACAGTTGATTTTTGTATATTGACCTTGTATCTTGTGATCTTAATGAAATGTTTATTTCCTTAGGATTTTCTACTTCTTCTTTTCCAATGTGTGTGATCTCTCACTCTCACACTTTTATCCCACACTGTCTCTCACCTTATTGCACTGGGTAGGCTCCCCAGTACGACAATGTTTACTATAGCCATCCTTACTTTTTCCCCAGTATTAGAGGGAAAGTCATCAAATCTTTTGTCATTAGGTATGATGTGAGCTGTAGGGCTTTCATAAATACTCAGTATTGTCTTTCTGCTGAACAAGATTTTAATTTTGCTAATTTACTATTGCTCAACCCATTAACCTTTTCTTTAGTGTATAGTGCTTTCTGTGTCTAAGAAATATTTTCCTGCTGTAAAATCATGAAGCTATTCTTCTATGCTGTTTTCTAGAAGGTTTGTTGTTTCATATTTCACATTTACATCTAAAAACTACTTGGAAGTGATTTGTTTTTTCTGTGTGGTGTGAGATATGAGCTACAGGTCAGGAATTTTTTTTGTTTTTCCTACAGATATACAGGTGACAGAGTGTCATCTACTGAATAGACCATTATTCCCACTTTTGGTGTCATCGCTGTCCTAAAGCCAGTGACCATAAATGAGTCTATTTCTGCACTCTCTCTTCTGGTCCACTGATCTATTGTCTATCCATGTGCTAATACCACACTGTATCAAGTAAGGTAGCTTTATAAAAGTCTTCGTAGCTGGGAGGCTACACCTGCCAGCTCTGTCTTTCTTCTGCAAGACCATCTTGACTCTCCTTGGCCTTCTGCCTTTCCATATAAATATTTGAATCAGCTTGTCAGTTTCCACACAAAAAGCGTTATGATTTTGATTGCAAATTCATTGAATATATACATCAATTCAGGGATAATTGATAACTTTATAATACTGAATAGTCAAAATTACAGCTCTCCATTTATATAGGTCTTTTAACATTTCTCTCAATAAAGTTTTGTAAATTTTAGTGCAGAAATCTTGTATGTCTTTTGTCAGATTTACTCCTTAACGTTTTTATATTTTCTGATGGTATTTTAAAAAGTATCTTTGAAAAGTTTGTTTTCTAATTATTTTCTTAGTATATTGAAATGCATTTGACTTTTCTTAGTTGAAGCATTTGAAATTGCCAACATTCAACTCTGAAACGGTGATTGCATGTGACTCAATCTACTATTTTGGTCTTGCTCAATCCACTATTAATATTAGTGTTCTGTTTATAGATTCTTTTTTTTTGCGGTGCGTGGGCCTCTCACTGTTGTGGCCTCACCCGTTGCGGAGCACCGGCTCCGGACGCGCAGGCTCAGCGGCCATGGCTCACGGGCCCAGCCGCTCCGCAGCATGTGGGATCTTCCCGGACCGGGGCACAAACCCGTGTCCCCTGCATCGGCAGGCAGACTCTCAACCACTGCGCCACCAGGGAAGCCCTATAGATTCTTTTTGATTAATCCAGTACAAAACATGATGTGAAATAATAACATTTTAATTTTTTCCTTTCCAATTCTTATATTTAATTTTTTTTCACTACTACTGCTGTGACTGGGACTTCTAGTACAATGCTGAATAGAAGTAGTGATGGTGTCATCTCTTTTACGATTATAGTTGGAAAGTTTTCATTATTTCACCGTTAAGTGTGACATATAGGGGTTTTTTTGACTCATGCGTAATTATTTTATTCTTCCAGATATAATCCAGTACCATCACTTTTTATCTGTTGCTACAGCTGTTCAGGTTGAGCCATTGAGAACTTTGTCAGGTTGGCACCTGTGCCCTCTCAATATGGCCTATTCCTTACCCCTCCATCCCTTGAGTACTTCCTTTCTGGTATCATATAATGCTTCAGGTTCATCTTGGATTTTCCCTGCCCAAACCCTGGAATCAACTACTTCTCCAAGGAGCCCTGGTTCCCTTTGTTGGAAAATGGTATTTAGAAACCAAGATCTGGTTGCCAGGTGTGCTCATTGCTTCTGGAGTGTCACTGCTTAGAGACCATCTTAGTAGATAAAGCTAGGAAATATGTTTGTATAGTAAACCATGTATATACACATTTACATTTAATTTTGTGTCTACTTATCTGTGGCTTAAAAAGTCCTTAAGTCCATATTGATACCTCTGACTCCAACCCAGCACTGCCACATTCATTCTAGTCCTTGTCATTATCTTATTTGTCACAATTTTCTTTGATAGTGAGAAACCTGGGTCTCATTATCTATCATTACTTAATTGTTCAACACTGGTATTCACATAAGTAGTTTCAGAAATTCTAACAGTAACCCTGTGAGAAAGTAACTTATCAACTAGAGTACAGTGTTGTGTTTAGTCCTTTTTAGCTTTAGCTTTACAGTATTTGAGCAAAGTATTATTTTCCAAAGTTACTTGGGTCAACTCCTTCCTTCCCCCCCGCTTCAGTGTGTTTGTTTGAGTCTGTTGTAATACAGTTAGATTCATTTGTCACCATTGTCTGCATTCTTGCTTTCTAGGACCTTTTCTACAATCTGGTTGATTGTTATTAAAAAGTTACCTATATTAAAATTCACTTTGTGTAGTGCAGATTTCTATGGGTTTCGACAAATGCATGGAGTTGTACGTTCACCACCACAGTTGTATCGCCTGTAAAGTTCTGGCTACCCTTTTACAGATAGCTCCTCCCCTCAACTCCAGCCCCTGGGGACTACTAAGCAGTTTCTACCTTATATTTTTCTTTTTCTAAATCATCAAATAGATGGAATCATACAGTGTGTAGCCTTTGGGGTCTGGCTTCTTTACTTCGTCAAATGCATTTGTTTCATCCCTGTTGTTAAGTGAACCAATAATTCATTCCTTTTTATTGCTTAGTAGTATTCCATTGCATGGATACATCACAACTTATTTATCTATTTACTGGTTGCAGGGCAAAGCAAGGTTACTTTTGGCTAATACCTATAAAGCATCAGTAAACATTCATATATAAGGCTTTGAGCGGAATAAATTTTCAGTTCTCTTAAGTAGATACTTGGGAGTGAGATTGCTTAGGTTATATGGTAGGTATACGTTTCACTTTATAAGAAACTTCCAAACTGTTTTCCACGCGGGTATACCATTTTGCATTCCCACCAACAATATATAAAAATTCCATTTGCTTTGCATTCTTGTCAACACTTGTCACTGCCAGTTGTTTTTTTTTTTGTTTTTTTGTTTTTTAGATATTCTGATATCTCATTGTGGTTTGAATTTGTATTTCCCTGTTGACTAATGATGTTGAATATCTTATTAGATGCTTTTTAAATTTTTCTAACCTTATATCTTTTTTGGTGAAGTATATAGATCTTTGGCTTATTTTTAAACTGAGTTGTTTGTTTTCTTACTGTTGAATTTTGAGCATTCTCAAAATGTTCTAGATACAAGTCCTTTGTCAGATGTGTGATTCACAAATATTTTCTCCTGGTCCATGGCTTTTCATTTCATTCTCTTAGTAATGTCTCTCACAGCAGGATGTTTTGGAGGTAAATATTGATAATCTAATTCTATTTTTTTAAGTGCAGAAATACAGAGTAATGAGAGTAGCCAAAATAATTTTTAAAAAGAAGAACAAAGTTGGAGGACTTGATTTCAAGACTTATTGTAGTTAAACCAATGTGGCATCAGCAAAAAGATAGACACACAAACACAATGGAATAGAGAGACTGGAAATAAGGCCACACAAATATAGTCAACTGATTTTTGGCCAAGGAGCAAAAGCAATTCAACAGCGAGCAACCTTTTTTTAAAAATGGCACTGAAAAACATCTACAGATAATCCTGCCAGGAGTTTGATTGGCGTTGTATTGAACCTACGAGTTAAGTTGGGGAGAACTATATTTGAACATTATTGAGTCTTCCAATCCATGAACATGGCATATCTTTCCATTGACTTGGGTCTTCTTTGATTTTTTTGATTAGTGTTGTGTAGTTTTCAACATACAGAACCTGTAGATATTTTGTTAGATTTATAACTGTTTCATTTGCTGTTGTAGATGGTATTTAAAATTTTTTTAAATAATATTTTTTCCAGTTATTCATTAATAGCATGTAGAAATACAATTGATTTTTGTATGTCAAATTAATAAGTTGCTGAACTCATCTATTATTTCTAGGAGCTTTTTTGTAGATTCTTTGTGTTTTTTGTCCTGTTTTTTTTTTTTTTTTTCCATAGACAATCATGCCATCTCTGAATATAGACAGTTTTTTCCATTTCATCTGGTCCTTTTATTTCTTTTGCTTGCCTTATTGCACTCAGTTTCCCAGGACAGTGTTGAACAAGAGTGGTGAGAGAGAACATCCTTTTCTTGTTCCCTTGGAAGCATTTCAGTTTTTTGCCGTGTTCTCTGGAGGGTTTGTTTGTCTTTAGTTGCTCAGATGCTCTTCATTAGTTTAAGGAAGTGCTCTTTTATAACTAGTTTGCTGAGAGTATTTACCAGGAATATATGTTGCATTTTTTCAAGTGCTTTTTCTGCATCCATTGAGATGACTGTATGCAAATTAATCACGTTGCTTGCAGTCTTTTATCCTGATTAAGCCTTAATCTTAGATGTGCCCCATGTCCGTGGGTCTCAGGAGTGTGGCTTTCTTGATTCTCCTCCCTCTCTGCTGTAATTGTGGCCACACTGTGTGATCCTGTCCCTCCCTCAGGAGTGGGTTTTTTTTCTCATTTCTTTCCCTAACTGCAGATTTTTCACCAATGTCACCAGGGCAGCTTATGCCCCTCCCCAGAAGAATTAAAACTGTTCCTAGTGGAAAAAGAAGGGAAAGATCCTGGAGGAGTTTCTTGTCCCTTTGCATTTCTGCTGTGCTCTTGCCCCAGGTTTGCGCCCAGTAGGCATTTTAAAGAGCTTGTTGAGTTCTTTATGTGTGAAGAAAGAGCCTATGAGAAGCTGTGTACACCCTGACACACCTTGCAGCCCCCCAGAACTGTCACACTCTTCCACCAGTCTGTGCAAAGACTTTCACCAATCTGTCCCCACAGTGTGGTGGCCCAGGGGGCGGGGTCAGGCTGGCACCTCTTCACTCCCTGCAGATACTATGCCACCTTAGGTTTTAGCCCAGTACTTGCTCTGTGACCTCTGCTCTCTGATGGGTTCAAAAAGCTTGTGGATTTGAAGTTAGTCTGTCTCTTTTTTGTTGAAAGGGTGAGAACAACGTTCCTTCCAGCTCTCTCCAACTCAGGGCAGAAGCTGCAGGTCTCTTTGATTAGAGGTTTTTTTTTTTTAAATTATGAATTCCTGTAAAATTTTGTCAAATACTTTTTCTGCATCTCTTGAAATAATCATATTCTTTTCTTCTTTATTTTGTTTATGTGATGAATAACACACACAGACACACCAAGAAGTATTGTGTGTTTTTTACCACATAAAGTAAAGGAGAAAATAACATGAGATATATATGTATATATGTATGTATTTATAACATATTTATCTAAAATTTTGGAACAATTTTGAAACAGTAACAAACACAGAAAACTTGGAAGTAGAGTAAAAGAACTTGCTTTTTCTAAGCCATTTGAGAGTAAGCTGCTGACATGTTCCTCCATCATTCCTGTTTTTAGGGTACATTTCTTCTTTTTTTTTTAACATCTTTATTGGAGTATAATTGCTTTACAATGATGTGTTAGTTTCTGCTTTACAATTTAGGGTATATTTCTATAACAAGGACATTCTTCTATGTAACCGTCCAAATCAAGATACCTGCATTGATACACGATACCATCTAATCCTCAAATCCTATTCAAGGTTTCCCAGTTGTTTCAGCAATACCTTTGTAGCGAAGATTCCTTTCAGAACCACATGCTGCATTCACTTGCCTGTCTCTTTGTCTCCTTTGGTCTAGAGCAGTCCCTGGTCTTCCCTGGACTACATGACTTTGATACTTTTGAAGAGTACTGGCCATTTGTTTTGTGGAGGGTCCTCCAACCTGGATTTGTCTGTTTTCTTACAATTAGATTGAGGTTCTGTCCTTCACACGAGTACTGCTGCGATCTTGTGTTCCATCAGGCAACACATAATTCCAATTTGTTTCATAATTAATGATGTTTACTCTGACTACTTGATTAAGGTGGTGTCTGCCAGGTTTCTCCACTGTAAATTTACTAACTTCTCCTTTGTAATTAACAAGCATTTTTGTGGGGAGGTACTTTGGAACTATGTATATCTTGTTCTCCATCGAGTTTTACATGAATTCCTTAATTAGTTTCTGAAAGGACTCATGGTTTTCTACTACTCTCAATGGACCATAATCTGTTATCATCATTATTCACCTCAGTGCTCAAATTGTACCCAGTCTACCCAGTGAGAGCTCATTTACTCTGGCTTGGGTGTCCGTTGGCATATGCCCCCTCTTCTCTGAGCACTTTCTTGCCTTCTGGCATAGTGGTTTCAGGCTTGCTGTGTGCTTTTCCTGCTCAAGCCGTGTCTCCAGGGACTTCTGGTTTCTCTTAGTGGCAAGTGGTATTTAGAAGCTAAGGTCTGTGGCTTGGTGTGCTCACTGCTGTTGATGTGTTGCCGCTCCCAGGCCCTCTCAGGCAGAGCTAGGTGACAAATGTATATTGAAGATACATACGTATATGTATGCACGGGTGTGTGATGTGTGTATATACACACACAAGTATATGTAGATATATTCATTTGCATTTATATTTATTTTAATCCATCTACCTATCCATCTATCATTTATCATCTATATATCTAATATCTATTGAGAGCCACTGGTTCACACTGATACATCCCATTCCAGTCCAACATCACAGTGTTTTGTTTTCTCCACTTCCATATTTGTAACTCTCTCCTCCAACCCTGTGAGAACCCTTGTTTTTGTTACCCTCAATATGATTCTTCATTTGGTCAATAGGATGTAATTGATCTCCCATCTCTGTCACCACTCCCTCCCCTGCATGGATGCACCCCTTGCCCTGCCTACACTCCAGGCTGGCCCTCTGTGCAGATCCTCCTCTGACACCCCTGTCTAGCCCACTGCAGGACCCCCTGGCTTCCACCATAGGTGCCCTCCCTGCTCTACCTAATACCTGTAGGACAGAATTGGTCAGGAAGGGAGAGGGGAAGCAGAAGCAGAAACATATCTATTGACTTTAAATCCATGCATTCCTTGAATAAGCCCAAGTTAGACTTCATGCATTTTCCTTTTGGCATTTTACTGGGTTATTTGTGCTAATATTTTGTTTAGTATTTTTGTGTCTATGTTCATGGGAACCATTGGCCAGTAGTTTTTGTTTCTTATAATGTCTTTGTCAGGTTTTGGTATCAAGGTCAAAGTGGTCTTATAGGATGAGTTGGGAAGTGTTTCATCTTTTCCAGCCTCTGGAAAAATGTCTCCAAGATTGGTGCCATTATACTCCAAAATATTAAAGAGAATTCATTAATGAAACCATCTGGGGCTGGAGATTTTTTTGGGGGGGATTTAAATTAAAAATTAAAAGTGTTTAAATAAATGTAAGACTATTCACATTTCTGTTTCTTTTTTAAAAATCAGTTTCTAAATTGTGTTTTTTAAAGGAATTTTTCTATTTCATAATTTCCAAATTGATCTCCATAAAATTATTTATAATATCCTCTCATTCTCTTTTTAACATCTGTAGACTGGGTAGTGATGTTCCATTTTTAATTCTTCATTTTGATAATTGGGCTTCTCTCTCTCTCTCTCTCTCTCTCTCTTTTTTTTTTTTCCTAAAGCAATTCTTTTAAAGAGTTTCAGTGTACTTAGATTTTAAAAGAACCATTTTGGCTTTGATTTTTCTCTCCTGTCCATTTGTTTTACATTTTATTTTATTGAAGTATAGTGGGTTTACAATACTATATTAGTTTCAGGTGTACAGCATAGTGATTCAGTATTTTTTATAGATTATACTCCATTAAAAGTTATTTCAAAATAATGCCCATAGTTCCCTGTGCTGTATAATATATCCTTTTACTTATCCATTTTATACATAGTAGTTTGTATCTCTTAATTCCCTACCTGTATCTTGTTCCTCCCCATTTCTCTTCACCCAGTGGTAAACAGTAGTTTGTTTTTCCCCAGCGGTAACTGTGAGTCTGTTTCTGTTTTGTTATATACATTTGTTTGTTTTATTTTTTAGATTCCACATATAAGTGATATCATACAGTTTTTGTCTTTCTCTCTGTGACTTACTTCACTAAGTATAATTCTGTCTAGGTCCCTCCATGTTGTTGCAAATGGCAGAATTTCATTCTTTTTCATGCCCGAGTAATAGTCCACTATATATTTATATAGTGGAAAAAATATATATATATGACATATTCCGTATCCATTCATCTGTTTGCTGGACACTTGGGTTGTTTCCATATCTTGGCTATTGTAAATAAAACTGCTATGAACATTGGGATGCATGTATCTTTTTGAATTAGTGTTTTCATTTTTGGGGGGTATATACCCAGGAATGGAATGGCTGGATCATATGGTAGTTCTCTTTTTAGTTTTCTGAGGAAACTTCATACTGTTTTTCATAGTGATTCCACCAATTTACATTCCCACCAACAATGCACAAGAGTTCCCTTTCCTTCACATCTACTCCAACATTTGCCATTTGCAGACTTTTTGATGATAGTCATTCTGATAGGTATGAGGTGATATTTCATTGTTGTTTTGATTTACATATCTCTAATAATAAGCAATGTTGAGCATCTTTTCACATGCCTGTTAGCCGTTGGTATGTCTTGTTTGGAAAAATGTCTATTCAGGTCTTCTGCCCATTTTTTCAGATTGGGTTGTTTGTTTTTGTGATATTGAGTTGTATGAGCTGTTTATATGTTTTGGGACATTAACCCCTTATCTTTCATATCATTTGCAAATATTTTCTCCCATTCAGTAAGCTGGGATGTGTGCCGAGGCTGTCACAGGAAGCCTCTCTCTGCCCTGCCTTGGGGGCAAGTGAGCATGCTTGCTCCTCACAGGTGGAGTTCAGGCTGCCCACAGCCCTCATATTTGCCTTGTGGTCCTCCAAACTGCCCATGGGGGCTCGTCCCTCCCTTCTAGGACTCCAGGACAGGGATGCCCAGTCCGTGTCTGTCACTGCTCACTCAGTTCTCTGCCTGTGTAATTTCCCTCTTCCTCTAATCCCCTCCCAGGGGCACAGGTCCCGACCTGGTCACTTTTCTTCCCTTCCTACCAGATTACCTGTGGATCTTTCTTACAGCCTTGATTGTACAGGAGTCTTTCTGCCAGTTTCCAGTGAGAATTGTTCCACATGTAGATGTATTTTTAATGTGTTTGTGGGGTGAGGTGAGTTCCACATCCTCCTACTCCACCATCTTGATTGATGTATCCATTTGTTTTACATTTTAAAGCATTTTTCTTAATTTCTTTTATTTTACTTGGGTTTAATTTACTCTTCTTTTTGTAACTTTCTAAACCAGATAATTCAGTCTTGGATTTTAAGGCTTTTTAATTTTCTTATATAAGCATTTAAGGCTATTAATTTCCTTCTAAGCACACCTTTAGCTGCATCCCATAAATTGTGTTATTGCATTTTTGTTATCCTTTAATAAAAATATTTTATAATTTCCATTATAATTTGTTTTTGGATCCATTGGTTATTTAGAAGTGTATTGCTGAATTTCCAAATACTTGAGGACTTTTTGGTTATATTTTTGTTATTTATTTCTGGTTTACTTTTTTCTATAGTCAGAGAAATCTTTCAGAGTATGATAGTCAGTGTATGAAATCATTCATACTCTGAATTAATTCAATCCTTGTAACTTCGTTGAGATTTGCTTTATTTTCCAGGGTATGACCAATCACTGTGTTGCTTATATTTGACTATTTTGGAATTTTAGTTGTGAATGTTGGCTCTTTATTCGCTTGTCTTTATAACTATAGTTTTCTCTGTCATCCTTTTGTCTGCCTTCATCCTTTTCCTCTATTTCTTGTGGAGCTTCTCCAATTTATCCTCCATGATATTCTTCAAATTTTATGCACATTCTGTGTGATTTTTACAGCCTCTAAAGCACCTTTAAATCGAGCTGTTGAATTTTTATTATTTTATTCTCATATCTAGCTCCTTTTTCATTTTCCCATGCTTCCCCCTTTCCTAGCCTGTTGTCTTATCTTGTATATGCCTGTGAAGAATATGAGTGATTTTATTCTAGTTCTCCTAAGTTTTCACATACCTTGTTCTGCACTCAGTCAAAGAAATAGCAACCCTTTTGTGGTTTCTAGATATTTAAAAAATAGAATACATATGAAAGTACTATAGATAGTAAAGCACTGTTAGTTTTAATGTGATGTTATTAGTAATAATGGTGTTCTGCTGCAAATACTAATTCTTGAACATATGCAGAATCATGGGAAACTAGCAAAGACTCTAAAACTACAGATGATATATTGCTTTTCTCAGAGGCACAAGTATGTCTTACAATAATACAGATTTTTATACATATTTGGTATTTCAAGAGAGAAACAGAGGGGACTTGAAAAGTTCAGGCTTAAAAATCTAGGTCTTGCTTCCCAGAGTTTAGCGAAGTGGAGTGCTAGGTCCCTGGGTAAAGCAGAGGTCTGCACTCCCTCTGAAGGGAGCCTCACTTCTTCCTTTTGTTATTGTCTTTTCATGGAAAAGTGACTGACAATTGCACAGTTAATTAACACGGGCCAGCAAGATTTCATCATTTTCTGATGGTAAATGCACACTTACGCTCTTAGACTGGCTGGTATATCAGGAATGCTTACACCTAGAGATAAATGAGTGATTTAAGCAAGAAAGGTGTTGATCTCACAGCTTTGAGGTGTTGAAGTAGGGGCTCTACCTTTGCTGGTTTAGCCCAGTGCCATCAGTAAATCCTAATCGTTCTTTCTTTTTGCCCCACACTATCAGTGTCCTCCTTACTTAGTGACCTGTGGTTGTTGAGTGGCCGTCAGAGGTCCTGGAATCACTTTTGCTTCCAAGGTGGGAAGAACTGGGGTGGGGCTATCCCAGCAACTACCTGCTTCTCTTACCTGAAAGCAAAATATTTCTCGGTGCCCCTCTCCCTGTCCCTGGCAGCAGCCTTCCTGTACAACTCCTGGCCCATGGGTCTCGAAGACCCCTGCCTGATTGCAAGGGGAGGCTAGTTGTTGGTTGATAGCTGTTCATTAGGGAGCACCACTAGTGGTGGTAAGTTCCTGATTTCCACGCCTGGTTGGGACACTTGCTTGTTTGGGTGATTAGTAGGACGCATCTGGTTCATTGTGCTCTGGAGTGAAAAGTCGAAGGTCTGACCTCCAAGGGAAAACTGCCTTCCTGAAAAGGCATACACGGCTGTGCATATAGTGGATCTTTTGCTCCAGATGAAGGGCGTGGACCCTGACCTCCGTGCCTGCTTCACAGCCTGCTGCTCTGCACCCTCCATGACAGCTCCCGAGAGGGGGTGCTGGCCAGGATCTGTGCTCTTAACCATTGCTCCACGCTGCCTCGAAGGTGAAGCGGAGAGGCGGGGGAAGAAAGATTTGGGGCTGTGCCGCCTGCAGCCCCTAACTTCACATGAGCGATGGTGCCCCTCCAGACTGAGCAGGAATCAAAGGTCCTGGGGTCTCATGATTTCAACCTCGGCTGGACATCGCAGGAGACCCTTTCAACCTACAGCAATGAAAATTTTTGATTGTTTTCCTCTTATTTCAATCAGTTACATAAAACTCTCCCTTTTAACTGTATTTTCTCCCCAGATTTTCTCATAAAAAATAATACCATGTCCATTGTCCTGATTACAAAGAAAATTAAGTTGTAAATAAATAAATAGGAGCCCTTGTCATATTGCGTGCAATTGTCTGATGACCCTTTTCATTATATGATCTAAAACTCTCCTTTCTAAGACTGTTTTGTTTTATGTTTTCTCAATTACTTTCTATTTAAATAAAATCATGTGAATTATCAAGGTCACAAGCAAGGGTAGGTGTTGAATAAATCAAGAAGAATCCTTGTCACAACCTGAGCAGTTGTCTGGTTGTCTCCCTCCCTCTGTCTGGGGAGAAGGACAGAGCTGGAGAGCTGCCATTTCTTATGTATGTCTGGGTCCCCAACATGGAACCTGAGCCTCACACAGTAAATATGTCCAGGCAGCTCTGTGGCGAGGACGTTTGATCAGGCTTTGCCATACCTCGGGCATTGCACTGTTCCTGCATCCATCCCAGCTTCCCAGAAGGAGGGAAGGTTGGAAAGGAACATGACTGGCAAATTTGCCTTCTTTGCTTAAACAAGAAACAACATGAAGACAAACTTTCTTCATGCTTGGAGTGAAACGCTCGGGCTCAGCTTGGTGCTTCACTGCATCTTCTCAAACAGGGCCCTACGACATTTTTGAGTTTGGGAATTAGCAGGAGAAATTGGATAAAGAAGGATTGGGCTGCGCCTTTTACTTCCAAAAACGCCCAGTAGAATCAATGGCATTGTCACTAAGAAAGATTCTGGAAGAAGAGCTCCTTTTGAGGATGTAGCCTTCTGTTGATTCCCAACTGCCCACTTACAGTCATGGCTGAGTGCCACACTTGAAGCTTTATTGCTTGGCCAGTGACCGGTGATTGTTATGATATATAAAGGGAAGAGTGAAATGTGATGTCTCACAGAATGAACGGACTGTGATGCCCCAGGCTAGCCCTGGTTAAGATGGGAGCCCTTTGGCTTTCTCGCGCTCACCCCCTTGTTGCCTGTTTGGACTTCTTTCTCTCTAGTGCCTTTCTCTCAACCTGTTGTTCAAATGGAGATTTAACCGATTAATTCTCTTAAACACTTACATGCTTTAAAATATAGCATTTTTTCCAGTGTTATTTATTTTAATGGAGGATAGAAAGTTCTCACATTTCTTAACATTCAAAGGAGTGACTATCAAAGGGTGGAATCTCAGGTGGATGGAGTAGAGATTTGGGGGTCATTATTCAATTCCAAACACAAAGCTGTCTAATTCGATCAGGAACCTTCCTTGGGAAAGAAATAAAAGCTCATGCCACTTTAGGAATGTGCTTTAGGAACGACTTACATGTGATTTGCTTATTCATTCATGTTTCTACATGAAACATGGATGTGGTTATCATGTAAATGGTTCAAGTTCCTCCTTCAGGAGTTGCCACCCGGGCCCTGGGCTTCTGCAGTGTTTCCAACAGTGGGAATGTCATTTCTGGTGGTGGTTTTATCTTATGTGTGGAATAGGAGTGGAACTCTCTTTGTCAGAAAATAAGACATCTCACTTCTATATATGTGATACATATTTCAGTCCAACTAGATCCCACAAAGGGGAGGAATCACACTTTTCTTTTCTTCGGTGTATTCCTCAGGGCAAAGTACAGAGCTTGGCACAGAGAAGATGATAAACCTGTGTACTCCACCCCTAGACATTATAATTAACATTTATTCTCTTGGCATTTCTCTTTTTCCCTTGTCTTTTTTTTTGGCTGCACCGCACAGCTTGTGGGATCTTCGTTCCCCGAACCAGGGAAGGAAACCTGTGCCCCCTGCAGTGGAAGCGCGGAGTCCTAACTGCTGGACTGCCAGGGAATTCCCTCCCCTGGTCTTTTTATTAAAGGGATGACTCTGGTTGTATTGTCTCCCTTCCTTCCTTCTTTCCTTCCTCCCTTCCTTCCTTCCTTCCTTCCTTCCTTCCACTCACTCATTCATTCACTTCTTTAATGTATTTGTTACCACTTGATCCTGGGGCCAGTTCCTAGGTTTACTTCCTACTAATTATGTGCTCATTGGTAAAATAGCTGATAAGAATAGTGGCTACTTTTTAAGCGATAATTATGTACAAGACAGTGAGGTAAATGCTAAGCTTGGTTTTTCGATCTTTCAGGCTCTGAGGTTAAAATAAAGTGAGATACATAAAGTGCTCAGCACAGAGCTTAGAACACAGGGAGTGTTTAATAAAAAAGCAGTTATCAAGTTTCACCAAAATCTGAGGGTCTGCTCTGTGCCCAGTACTGTACCCGTATCGCCACCAGGCAGAACTGTCAGTGGGTGTTTTTGATTAAGTTGGCCTGGATCTGGTTCACGGGACAGGAGAATTAATCCATTGCTGTCAGGGTACTACTGAAATCTTCAGAAATGTGTTAAGAAGCTTCTTAGCACCAGGTAATTTCCCCAAGTTGTTGCCAGGGAGTTATAATTTTTCCCCTCTATTTTTGAAATGAGAAATATACCTGAACTTAATATTCGGCTGTGACCATTGGACGGATTTCCAAGGTGTAGAGAAATTGGTCTGTCTATAACACGATACTTTTGCCTCCTTGGGTAGGGTTATTCCTAGGTATTTTTTATTTTTAGTATTAGTATCTTTATTTATTTTTTAACATCTTTATTGGAGTATAATTGCTTTACAATGGTGTGTCAGTTTCTGCTGTATAACAAAGTGAATCAGCTATACATATTCATATATCCCCATACCCCTCCCTCTTGCATCTCCTTCCCACCCTCCCTATCCCGCCCCTCTAGGTGGTCACAAAGCACCGAGCTGATCTCCCTGTGCTATGTGGCTGCTTCCCACTAGCTATCTATTTTACATTTGGTAGTGTATATATGTCCATGCCAATCTCTCACTTCATCCCAGCTTACCCTTCCCTGTCCCTGTGTCCTCAAGTCCATTCTCTATGTCTGCGCCTTTGTTCCTGTCCAGCCCCTAAGTTCTTTAGAACCACTTTTTTTTCTTTTTTAGATTCCATATATATGTGTTAGCATACGATATTCGTTTTTCTTTTTCTGACTTACTTCACTCTGTATGACAGTCTCTAGGTCCATCCACCTCATTACAAATAACTCAATTTTATTTCTTTTTATGGCTGAGTAATATTCCATTGTATATACGTGCCACATCTTCTTTATCCATTCATTGGTCAATGGACACTTAGGTTGCTTCCATGCCCTAGCTATTGTAAATAGAGCTGCAATGAACACTGTGGTACATGACTCTTTTTGAATTATGGTTTTCTCAGGGTATATGCCCCGTAGTGGGATTGCTGGGTCATATGGTAGTTCTATTTTTAGTTTTTTAAGGAACCTCCATACTGTTCTCCATAGTGGCTGTATCAATATACATTCTCACCAACAGTGCAAGAGGGTTCCCTTTTCTTCACACCCTCTCCAGCATTTATTGTTTGTAGATTTTTTGATGATGGCAATTCTGACCGGTGTGAAGTGACACCTCATTGTAGTTTTCATTTGCATTTCTCTAAAGATTAGTGATGTTGAGCATCCTTTCATGTGTTTGTTGGCAATCTGTATATCTTCTTCGGAGAAATGTCTATTTAGGTCTTCTGCCCGTCTGGGTTGTTTGTTTTTTTGATACTGAGCTGCATGAGCTGCTTGAATATTTTGGAGATTAATCCTTTGTCAGTTGCTCCGTTTGCAAATATTTTCTCCCATTCTGAGGGTAGTCTTTTTATCTTGTTTATGGGTTCCTTTGCTGTGCAAAAGCTTTTAAGTTTCATTAGGTCCCATTTGTTGATTTTTAATTTTATTTCCATTACTCTAGGAGGTGGGTCAAAAAGGATGTTGCTGTGATTTATGTCATGGAGTGTTCTGCCTATATTGTCCTCTAAGAGTGTTACAGTGTCTGGCCTTACATTTAGGTCTTTAATACATTTTGAGTTTATTTTTGTGTATGGTGTTAGGAAGTGTTCTAATTTCATTCTTTTACATGTAGCTGTCCAGTTTT
Organism: Delphinapterus leucas; assembly: GCF_059928025.1. Classification (NCBI taxonomy): domain Eukaryota; kingdom Metazoa; phylum Chordata; class Mammalia; order Artiodactyla; family Monodontidae; genus Delphinapterus; species Delphinapterus leucas. Next base: position 83,888,555 of record NC_143144.1, on the reverse strand, counting down.
CCCAGCACCACTTCTTGAAGAGGCTGTCTTTTCTCCATCGTATATTCTTGCCTCCTTTGTCAAAGATAAGGTGACCATATGTGTGTGGGTTTATCTCTGGGCTTTCTATCCTGTTCCATTGATCTATATTTCTGTTTTTTTGCCAGTCCCATACTGTCTTGATTACTGTGGCTTTGTAGTATAGTCTGAAGTCCGGGAGCCTGATTCCTCCAGCTCTGTTTTTCTTTCTCAAGATTGCTTTAGCTCTTCGGGGTCTTTTGTGTTTCCATACAAATTGTGAAAATTTTTGTTCTAGTTCTATGAAAAATGCCACTGGTAGCTTGATAGGGATTGCATTGAATCTGTAGATTGCTTTGGGTAGTATAGTCATTTTCACAATGTTGATTCTTCCACTCCAAGAACATGGTATATCTCTCCATCTGTTGGTATCATCTTTAATTTCTTTTCATCAGTGTCTTATAGTTTTCTAGATACAGGTCTTTCGTCTCCTTAGGTAGGTTTATTCCTAGGTATTATATTCTTTTTGTTGCAGCGGTAAATGGGAATGTTTCTTTAATTTCTCTTTCAGATTTTTCATCATTAGTGTATAGGAATGCAAAAGATTTCTGTGCATTAGTTTTGCATCCTGCTGCTTTACCAAATTCATTGATTAGCTCTAGTAGTTTTCTGGTAGCGTCTTTAGGATTCTCTATGTATAGTATCATGTCATCTGCAAACAGTGACAGTTTTACTTCTTCTTTTCTGATGTGGATTCCTTTTATTTCTTTTTCTTCTCTGACTGCTGTGGCTAAAACTTCCAAAACTTTGTTGAATAATAGTGGTGAGAGTGGGCACCCTTGTCTTACTCCTGATCTTAGAGGAAATTCTTTCAGCTTTTCACCATTGAGAATGATGTTGACTATTGGTTTGTCATATATGGCTTTTACTGTGTTGAGGTAGATTCCCTCTATGTCCACTTTCTGGAGATTTTTTATCATAAATGGTGTTGAATTTTGTCAAAAGCTTTTTCTGCATTTATTGAGATTATCATATAGTTTTTATTCTTCAGTGTGTTAATATGGTGTATCACACTGATTGATTTGCATATACTGAAGAATCCTTGCATTCCTGGGATAAACCCCACTTGATCATGGTGTATGATCCTTTCAATGTGCTGTTGGATTCTGTTTGCTACTATTTTGTTGAGGATTTTTGCATCTATGTTCATCAGTGATATTGGCCTGAAACTATAAGACACTGATGAAAGAAATCAAAGATGATACAAACAAATGGAAAGATATACCATGTTCTTGGATTGGAAGAATCCACCTTGTGAAAATGACTATACTACCCAAAGCAATCTACAGGTTAATTGCAATCCCTATCAAACTACCAATGGTATTTTCCCCAGAACTAGAATAAAAAATTGTGCAATTTGTATGGAAACACAAAAGACCCCGAATAGCCAAAGCAATCTTGAGAAAGAATAATGGAGCTGGAGGAATCAGGCTCCCTGACTTCAGACTATACTACAAAGCTACAGTAATCAAAACAGTAGGGTACTGGCACAAAAACAGAAATATAGATCAGTGGAACAGGATAGAAAGCCCAGAGATAAACCCACACACATATGGTCACCTTATCTTTGACAAAGGAGGCAAGAATATACAATGGAGAAAAGACAGCCTCTTCAATAGGCAGTGCTGGGAAAACTGGACAGCTACATGAAAAAGAATGAAATTAGAACACTTCCTAACACCATACACAAAAATAAACTCAGAATGGATCAAAGACCTAAATGTAAGGCCAGACACTATAACACTCTTAGAGGACAACATAGGCAGAACACTCCATGACATAAATCACAGCAACATCCTTTTTGACCCACCTCCTAGAGTAATGGAAATAAAATAAAAAATCAACAAATGGGACCTAATGAAACTTAAAAGCTTTTGCACAGCAAAGGAAACCATAAACAAAATGAAAAAACATCCCTCAGAATGGGAGAAAATATTTGCAAACGGAGCAACTGACAAAGGATTAATCTCCAAAATATACAAGCAGCTCATGCAGCTCAATAACAAAAAAACAAACAACCCAATCCAAAAATGGGCAGAAGACCTAAATAGACATTTCTCCAAAGAAGATATACAGATTGCCAACAAACACACGAAAAGATGCTCAACATCACTAATCATTAGAGAAATGCAAATCAAAACCACAATGAGGGATCACCTCACACCAGTCAGAATGGCATCATCAAAATATCTACAAACAATAAATGCTGGAGAGGGTGTGGAGAAAAGGGAACCTTCCTGCACTGTTGGTGGGAATGTAAATTGATACAGCCACTATGGAGAACAGTATGGAGGTTCCTTAAAAAACTAAAAATAGAACTACCATACGACCCAGCAATCCCACTACAGGGAATATACCCTGAGAAAACCATAATTCTAAAGGAGTCATGTACCACAATGTTCATTGCAGCTCTATTTACAATAGCCAGGACATGGAAGCAACCTAAATGTCCATGGACAGAAGAATGGATAAAGAAGATGTGGCACATATATAATGGAATATTACTCAGCCATAAAAAGAAATGAAATTGAGTTATTTGTAACGAGGTGGATGGACCCAGACTCTGTCATACAGAGTGAAGTAAGTCAGAAAGAGAAAAACAAATCCCGGATTCTAACGCACGTATGTGGAATCTAAAACACCGGTGCTGATGAACCTAGAGGCAGGACAGGAATAAAGGCACAGACGTAGAGAACGGACTTGAGGACATGGCGGGGGATGAGTGAGCTGGGACGAAGTGAGAGAGTGGCATGGACATATATACACTGCCAAATGTAAAATGGATGGCTAGTGAGAATCTGCTGCATAGCACAGGTAGATCAGCTCGGTGCTTTGTGAGGACATAGAGGGGTGGGATAGAGAGGGTGGGAGGGAGGCTCAAGAGGGAGGGGATATGGGGATATACGTATACATATAGCTGATTCACTTTATTGTACTGCAGAAACTAACACAACATTGTAAAGCAATTATACTCCAATAAAGATACATAAAGATAAGAAACTACAAAAAAAAAAACCAAAAATGATACTTTCTTAACTTTATATGAGATGAAAGAAACATTTGAAATCCCTGAGTAAGTGCCATTTTGAGACAGTTGAAGGCAAATGCCCATACTTAATTCTCACGTTTAAGGTTTTCCTGATGGTAATCCTTGTTTTTCTAAATGCTTGTTACTAATGATTTCTTGTTGTGTGAAATCAGAGTTGGACCTTTCTCTGGTCCTTTTTCAAAATCACAATAAAAAATAAGTTAGTAGGAGAGAAAATTCTAAGATGTCTGTGAAATAAAGGGCAACTAGCTCAGGGATACCCAGAATTTTTTTTTTTTTTTATCATCGTCATTATCTTCAAAACACCTGATTGCTTTGGTCTTTAGATTCCAAAAGGTCTGGCATGCTTCTGAGTCATGTGGCTGTATCGTGATCCTTCTGTAGACTCATGCGGTCTTCAGTCTGATTTATGTCAATCATCCATCCATGATTTGACTCTGCAGCAACAGTTCTGCCCAAGTGCCTCATAGCAGCAGAATGATTACGAACATGGCCACTGGAGCTGGACCGTCCAGGTGGCTTGCTAGCTGGGTGCCTTTAGGAAGTTTGCATGATCTCTATGTGTTTAATTTTTCTCATCTGTAAAATGGGGCCATAAAAGGGTCCTCACCTCATATGGCTTTATAAAAATTAAATACATTAATGTTTGTAAAGAACCTAGGACAATGCTTGAGAAACACCATATGCTGTGTCCAGCCTTTATCTGAACATCTCCACCTGCAAACTCCTGCTCTCTTGAAAGGAAATCTTGGATGCTAGAAATTTCTCTTTGGTACTCAACAAAAGGGTCTTTGCTTTTATTTCTCCTCATTTGCCCTGGTTCTACTCTATGAGGCCACAGGTCAAATTTAGTTGGTCTTCTCCATGCCAACCTTTTTTTCATATGAAGATGAAACAAGTATGAAGATAGGAAGCTTCCCATTAAGCACATGGATCACATTCTCAGGTGCCTTCAGTTTGTGCCCGTCCTAATGGGTGGTGCTGGTTGCAACATGGTCCTGGAGATGCAATCTGATGGGGGTAGCACAGAGCGGTGCCATCCCCACCCTCATCCTGCCCTCTGGCTTTCTTTAGGGTAGCTTTACAGCACATTAGCTTTGCAGCACTGCAGTTTTGTTTTTTTTTTCTCCACCAGACTTTCCATTTATTCATTTTATCATAGGTCTCATGGGGTGCTCTTTTTCTAGAATGAGAAGCACAATGAACAGTTAGAACAAAACAAATGTTTCACCATCATATATTTTAAAGATTATTTTTACCGTCACCATCTGTGAGATGATTTCTTACTGAATCCCTGAGAATCATCACCAAATTTTCCTTTTGTCCTCTGTTTTCCAATCTCAAACATTACACACTGATAAAAACATCAAAATTAAAAAAAATTGAGCTATAGTTGATTTACAATATTGTGCTGGTTTTAGGTGTACAGCAGGAGTGATTCAGTTTTTTTTATATGTATATAGATATATATGTATGTATTCTTTTTCAGATTCTTTTCCATCATATGTATTATAAGATACTGAGTATAGTTCCCTGCATTGTACAGTAGGTCCTTGTTAGTTATCTATGTTATATATAATAGTTTGTATCTGTTAATCCCATACTCCTAATTTATCCCTTCCCCCCTTCCCTTTTGATAAACATAAATTTGTTTTCTATGTCAAAAAAAAAAAGAATTATGAGACAATAGTTTAAATTGCATGAGTTCACTTCTCTTAAATTCTTTACCAGTTATCTACCTATACTTATAATTATGTATGTATATATACAATTAACTACATTATTAGTTATATACTTATTTCATAATTCTGTGTTTACAACTATCACTGAAATAAAGCACAAATTACATTACTTACTTTGAGTTAAGGTTCAGTTCAGCTTGTCTGTCCTAAGTAGATTTGCAAAGTTGTGGATTATAAGGAGTTAAGACCCTGAGCTGAAAAGAATTTGCTTAAGGACGGGGACTGGGCAATGTGGTCTATCCACCTCGTCATCAAGGCCTGCCTGCCCTGGCTTTCTAGAATGTCGTGGATCCATTCCTCTGGTTCCATGTTACTGCTTTCATCCTAGTTAGGGTCCTCATTCCTTCCTTCTTAATAACTGTCAGCTCACATGCCACCTCTTTCATGCAACTGTCCCTTGTGGTCCAGATGGGATTAATCTCTCTTGGCTTTTTGTATTTCTTTAGTATTTTGTTTCTCTATTGTATTAGATTTCTTTTTCTGCTTTGTTATAGTTATTACCATCTGTTCGCCCCAGTTGGGTGGTAAGATTCTTGGAGATGGGAACAAAGTCCCCTTGTTCTGTCTGTGTCCCCTCCCGGCTCCTGGCACAATGACTGCTCAGTGAGGGAACAGTTGAAGGGACTCCAGGAGGCCCCAGGTCCAGCCCTGCCTTTGGGTATCAGGGGTGCGATTCATAGATGAGCCACCTGAGCCGCTCTGAGAAGCTGAGTGACCTGCCCGTTGCAGGGTTAACAAGCAGGAGGACCGTGGGCAAGTTTAGAGTAACCTCATTTATCTTCTGTTTGCACATTTTAAGCTAATTTTCAATTATCAAGTCTCTGTGGCTCCCAGGTGTTAGAGCTGCCGCCATGTAGACCTACTGCTTGTGCATCTGGTAAAAAAAAAATGACGTGTACTTGGTGTTGGACTTCTCATCTATAATAACTCACTGGGACACAACAGCATAATCACCGTGGACCCAACATGAATGACAGCAGCATTGGGAATGTTGTCGCCAGTGGTGGGTGAAGATACCTGTGGTCTTGTTGATTATTAACTTGTGTTTGACACACTTGAAAAATAAGAGCTCCCAGTCTGTATTCCCTTCAACCATCGAGGCTGTAATTTCATCATTTCAGGCCTCTTCTCGGCGAGGATATTCTTGGTATGTCACTCCTAGTCACTCAGGCTCTCTCATTAGCGCATGATTGCCACCAGGCCTTCTGGGAGGACCCATTGCCTTGTCTGCCATGCTCTTTTCTTTCTTCTGATGGCTTTGATCATGGCATGTGTCACCTGTCCAGGAATGTGCAGACATTCTGATAGTTCAGACCATATCATGTACTGCTGGGCAAGGGCCATGTAGACCCCAACGGCCCAGCTGTGTGCGTAGCTCTCTTTTCTGTGATGAGCTTTCTGGGATGAGTGGTAGATCTGGAAATTGCAGTAATGACTCATTTTGGTGAAGTCCGTTCTGGCTCCAGCCCTCTTTGCTTTGGCCATGTTATCTGTAGCTTTAGAACTCCCACGAAAGGAGCAGAATTATCTAAATTTCCATTTGACATTTTCCTTTACAATTGTTTTGACATCTCCATTTATAAATTTCTTTTCTTGTTAAAGCTAGATTGGAAAAGGGGATTTCTAAACAAGTCTTGCCTGGCTCGAAGCCTGAGGGTGGGTGCTTAGATCGTTTAATTGGGGAGCATCTAATCCAGTTATCATCCATCAGTAAGGACAACCCAATGTTTTCTGTATTCCAAAGGGCTCTCTCCCAGGCTCCAGGGTCCTTCTCTGCTGATTTCCCTGGGTGACCAGGTTAGGTCATACACCTGAGTTCCACATGGTCCTAAACTCCCCTCTCCCCTCAAGACTCAGGGAAAACTTCTGTTTGTGTGATGAGCACTCACTTACAGGGCAGGTCAGAAACACCCATGTGTCTACACGGGGCAAAAGGGGGGGCGCTCTGTTTACATAACAGGGACAGAAAAAAATCAATGTACTTCTGTCCAGGTCACAGAGACCTTGATTCCAATGACCAACTAGTAACAACTCTATCTCCTGGTTTAATTTTCTTCCAGTGAATCAATTACATTTAAGACTTGCTGATACCAGCTGGGCGACTGGTTTGCTCTTTGTGTTGTGTAGCTTGGAGCCTGTTTTGCTTCATTTTTGTGCTCCCCTCTGCTATGATAGGATAATTGTATTCTCCTAAAAAACCGTTTTTATAAAAATTTACATTACAGGAATAAATATTTTGGCTTACAGTAACAAAATTCTATTTCCTGCAGGAATTTTAACAATAAAATTGATTCCTATTTCTGTAAGTATATTTAGACAAAACAGAGGTAAAAAAGGCCTTATTTTTTTCAATCTTAACATGTGAAAGTCTCCCATTTTCCTCTATCAGCTTATAAATTTGCTTGCAGCTAGCATGGTCTGGAGCCATTCCTTAATGATTCTTTAAAGCCCTGAATTACTCAGAAGAAACAATTGTGTGCTCTTGTGCCTCCAGAGGTTTTTGTTGGCTGCCTGCTGATCGTTTATCTTCAGGTAATAATACATTATATCCCTAATTAATAATATTGAGTCTGCCTGCTCCCTGACTTCAGACTATACTACAAAGGTACAGTAATCGAAACAGCATGGTACTGGCACCAAAACAGACACATAGATCAATGGAACAGAATAGAGATCCCAGAAATAAACCCACTCACCTATGATTAATTAGTCTAACAAAGGAGGCAAGAATATACAATAGGGAAAAGACAGTCTCTTCAGTAAGTGGTGCTGGGAAAACTGGACAGCTACATGTAAAACAATGAGATTAGAACTTTTCCTCACACCATATACAAACAAACAGATGGATTAAACAAATGGATTAAAGATTTAAATTTAAGATCTGAAACTATAAAACTCCTAGAAGAGCACATAGGCAGAACATCTTTGACATAAATTGCAGCAATATTTTATGGATCTGTCACCAAAATAAGTAAAATAAATAAAAGCAAAAAATAAACAAATGAGACATAATTAAATTTGAAAGCTTTTGCACAGCAATGGAAACCATTAACAATAACAAAAAAGACAACCTACTGAGTGGGAGAACATACTTGCAAATGATATGACAGATAAGGGGTTAATAACCAAAATATATAAACAGCTGATACGACTCAACATCAAGCAAACAAACAAACAAAAAAACAAAGAAACAAACAACCCCCCCTGAAACAACCCAATCAAAAAAAATGGGCAGAAGACCTGAATAGACATTTTTCCAAACAAGACATACAGATGGCTAATAGGCATGTGAAAAGATGATCAACACTGCTTATTATTAGAGAATGCAAATCAAAATCACAATGAGATATCACCTCACACCTGTCAGAGTGGCTAATCAAAAAGTCTACAAGTAACAAATGTTGGAGAGAATGTGGAGAAAAGGGAAAGGGAACCCTTGCACACTGTTGTTGGAAATGTAAATTGGTGCAGCCACTGTGGAAAACCTCCATACGGAGTTTCCTTAAAAAACTTAAAATAGAACTGTCATATGATCCAGCAATCCCACTGCTGGAAATATATCTGAAGAAAATGAAAACACTAATTCAAAAAGATACATTCACCCCAATGTTCATAGCAGCTTTATTTACAATAGCCAAGACGTGGAAGCAACCCAAGTGTCCAGCAAAAGATAAATGGATAAAGAAGATGTAGCATACACACACACACACACACACACACACACACACACACACAGGAATATTGCTCAGCCATAAAAAAGAATGAAATTCTGCTATTTGCAACAATGCGGATGGGTCTAGACAGCATTATGCTTTGTGAAATAAATCAGAGAAAGACAAATACTGTACGTTATCACTTATATATGGGACAACAAAAAAAAAGAAACGAATGTATAATGAAACAGTAACAGACTTACAGATATAGGTAACAAACTAGTGGTTACCAGCGGGGAGAGGGGAGGGAGAAGGGGCAAAATAGGCGAAGGGGATGAAGAGATGCAAACTACTATGTATAAAGTAGATAAGAAACAAGGATATATTGTACAGCACAGGGAAATATAGCCATTATTTCATAATAACTTTAAAGGGAGTATAACTGCTAAAAATATTGAATCACTATGCTGTACACCTGAAACTAATATGATATTGTAAAACAACTGTATTTCGGTAAAATAAAAAAGATGATATTGAGTCTTCCCCTAACATGTGCAGTTTGCTTCAATGGATTCTCTAGTTTTCACAAAATTGTGTGTGGTAGGCACTGTGATTTTTTCTCATTTGACAGGTGAGGGAATTAGTTAGAGTAACTGGTACCCCCAAGGACAGTGGCAAAGCCAGAACTTGAACCCTTTCCCCCAAGTCCCCAGTTACTAGGACACATGACACCAAGACCTGTGCCATGACCCTGACTCTTATCTGCTAATTACAAGAGTGTGCATGTTCGCTCTATGTTGTATATGTATCTCTATATACATAATCATGTGTGGTGTGGTAATCTCCCAAGAAATATCTTGCTGGGTGACTTATCAACTGGTTTTAAAAGTTTCAAATGCTTTTTTTTTGGCGGTACACGGGCCTCTCACTGTTGTGGCCTCCCCCGCTGCGGAGCACAGGCTCCGGAGGCGCAGGCCTAGCGGCCATGGCTCACGGGCCCAGCCACTCCGCGACATGTGGGATCCTCCCGGACCGGGGCACGAACCCGCGTCCCCTGCATTGGCAGGCGGACTCCCAACCACTGCTCCACCAGGGAAGCCCTCAAATGCTTTTTAAAATCTCTAACATTATCCCTGGACTATTATAAGATAATTATTTTGAAAGCCAACCTGAATTTTTTCTTAATAGTTTTTAATTTAGTGGAAAATTCCAAATACTTGTAAACAGAATAATACAATGGACTTTGACATACCCATCACCCACCTTCATTGATTATGAACCTTCTGCCATTCTTTTTTCACCCATACCTCTATTCACTCCCTAACCTTATTTTATTCTTTTCATTATTTACCGTTCTTCCCTGCCCCCAGCTTTAATGAGATATGATTGACATATAACATTGTATAAGTTTAAGGTGTACAATGTGATTATTTGATACATGTACATATTGTGAACTGTTTACCACAATAGGGTTAGTTAACACATCCTTCATCTCATCTAATTACCATTTTGTGGTTACAGCAAGAACATTTTTGATCTACTCTCACAGCAGCTTTTAAGTACACAGTACAGTATTGTTAACTATAGTCACCATGCTGTACACTATCCATCTTATAACTGAGTATTTGTACCCTTTGACCAACATCTCCACAGTTCCTCCCCCCACAGCCCCTGGTAACCATCAAATCTACTCTCCGTTTCCACGACTTCATCCTTTTTAGATTCTCTGTGGGAGGGTGGAGGCTGGGGTCTCCTACCCCACCATCTTGGTGACCTCCAAATCTTATAGTTCTTTTTTAAGTTGACATTTACACACGTTGAAACACAAACACTAACTGTACAATTTTGACAAAGGGATGCAGTCATGTAATTCACATCCCTGTCACCATAGAGAACATTTCAGTCCCCTCTCTTCCCAGTCAGCTCCTACTCTGCCACCATCCCACACTCCTGCCCAGAACACCACTCTTTTGACTTTTTCCATCTTATATTAGTTTTGTCTGTTCTAGAACTTCCTGTAAATAAAATCTCATGGTGTGAATTTCTTTGTATCTGGCTCCTTTCACTCAGTGTTTCATCTGGGAGATTTATCCCCATGCAGGAGTCAGTAGCTCCTTTCTCTCTACTGCTGCCTAGTGTCCTATGTCACACATTGTTCATTCATGCTCCCAGTGATAGACAGTTGGGGGTTGAAGCTGCTATGAATATTCTTCTACACTTTTTGGGGACATATATTTTAATTTCTCTTAGACAAATACACAGAGTAGGTTTAACTTTAAATGAAACTGTTAAAACTTTTCCAAAGCGGTTGTAACATTTTATGTTTCATCCAGAGCTACATGAGAGTTCATGTTGCTCCATTTCCTTGCCAACATTTGGTTTTGTCAATCTTATTAATTTTCGCCACTCTAGGGTGTGTAGTGATATCACATTGTGGTTTTAATTTGCATTTCCTTGACAACAAGGGATGCTGAGTACTGGTTTGTGTGGTTATTGATCATTCATGCTGCTTCATTTGTGAAATGTCTGTTCAATTATTATTTTGCCCATATTTTAATTTAGTTGGGCTGTCTGTCTTTCTATTATTGAATTGTAGGAGTCACTGTATAATTTGAATATGTCCCTTGTCAGACAAATGTTTTGTAAATATTTGTGGTTTGCTTATTCATTTTAATGGTGTCTTTTGATGAGCATGGGTTTTCAATTTAGGTAAGTCTAATTCACCATTTTTTTGTCATGGCTATTGCTTTTTGGGTTCTGTCTAATGAATCTTTGCCTGTAGGTTGCAACAATATTATCTTATATTTTCTTCTAAAAGCTTTATAGATCTGTGATTTACAAAGATATATAGATCTATGATTCATTTTGAAATTTCTTTTGGTATGATGTGCAGAAGTATGGGGGTCCAAAATTACTTTTTTCCATGTGGATGTCAGTTGTTCCAGTAAAATTTGCTGAATTCAATTTTCCTTTTGAATTGTTTGGTGTGTTTGTGAAAAGTTTATTGACCATACAAGTGTCAGTCTATTTCTGTATCCTATTCCCTCAATCTGTCTACTCTTGTGCCAGTACTACACTGTCAGGGTTCCTGAAACTTCACAGTAAATCTAGAACTCAGATAGTGAAGCCCTGAGCTTGCTTTTGCTTTTTCAACGTTGTTTTGACTTTTCTAGGCCCTTTGCATTTCCATACACATTTTAGAATCAGCTTGTCAACTTCTATAAAAAAGACTAGGAGAAAAAAAAAAAAAAAGACTAGGAGAACATGAATCGGATTGCATTGAATCTATAAATGAATTTGCAGAGAATATATGTCTTAATGATATCGATTCTTCTCATCCATGACCATGGTGTATTTTACTAATTATTTGGGTCATTTAAAAATTCCTCACAGCAGAATTTTGTAGTTTTAAGTATGTCTTTTGTTAAACTTACTCCTAAATATTAAATATTTTTGAGGTTATTGTAAATGGAATTATATTTTTAAGTTTCAGTTGCTAATTGTTCCTGCTAAAATGTAGAAATAGTTAATTGATTGAAAAACTTTATGGAGTTGTAAATGACATATATCATACTGCTTATATTGAAACTTGAAAACTTTTGACACACGTATACTGCTGTGAAGCCAGCACCCATCATAATCAAGATAACGAGCACACCCATCATTCCCAAGGGTTTCAATGTGCACATTTGTAACTCTTTCTTCCTCCTTGCTGCTCCTGGACTTACACATTCCTACCCTGTCTCAGGCAATGAGTGATCTGCTTTCTGTCACTATACCTTAGTAGGCATTTCCTAAAATTTTATATATATGGACTAATAGGTGCCTATACTTTTTTTGTGTGTTCTCTCACAGCATACTTATTTTGAGATTCATCCATATTGTTATGTATAGCAATGGTTTGTTCCTTTAAATTGCTGAGTAGTTCCCCACAGTACAGGTATCTCAGTGTTTCCTTATCTACTCACCTGTTGATAGACATCTGTGTTGTTTCCAATGTTTGGCTTTTACAAATATCGCTGTTATAAACCTTTATTCAGAAATCTTTCTGTGGACATACATTTGCATTTCTTTTGGGTCAACAATTATTAGTGGATTGACTGAGCCATATGGTAGGTGTATGCTTACCTTTTGAAGAAATGACAAACTCTTTTTCCATGCCGTACCATTTGACATTTCCACCAGCTGTGAGAGTCCAGTTGTTTCCAGAACTTTGCCAACATTTGAATGCTCGGTCATTTAACCGTTTTAGGAGGTGGGTAACAGTGTATCACCATAGTTTTAATTTATGTTTCCCTAATGCCAAACGATGTTGAACATCTTTTAATGTGTTTAATTACCCCCTCTATATTTTCTTTGGTGAAATGTCTGTTAAAATCTTTTGTCCAGTTTTTACTGGGTTGTTTGTTTTCTTATGATTGACTTTTGAGAGTCCTTTATTTATTCTCGATATAGGTCCATCATTAGATATGTGATTTGAAAATGTTTTCTCCCAGCATGTGGCTTGGGTTATCACCATCTTAACAATGTCACTCACAGAACAATTTTTTTTAATATTTGAACTCTGATTTATCAATTTTTTTTTTCTTCCAGGGATCTTGCTTTTGGTCTTGCATATAAGAAATCTTTACCTAACCCAAGGCCACAAAGATTTTCTTCTATTATTTTTTCCCAACGGTTTTATAGTTTGAGGATTTTTTTTAGGTCTATGATCCATTTTGAGTTAATTTTTGTATATAATAAGAGATATAGATCAAAGTTTATTTTTTGATTCTGGGTAGCCAATTGTTTCAGCACCATTTTTTGGAAAGACTGTATTCTTCTTTTTCAAAGTTTCTTTGGCTATATTAAGGCCTTTACATTTCCATGTGAATTTTAAAATTGGCTTGTTCATTTCCACAGAAAAGCATTCTGGGGTTTGGATTGGGATTTGCTTTGAATCTAAAGATCCATTTAAGAAGAATGGACATATTAACAATATTGAGGTTTCTAAACTAGGAACATGGTATATTTATCTGCTTAGTTAGGTTAATTTTCTTTGTAAACAATTAGTAGCTCTTATTGTGCATGTCTTGTGTATCTTTTGTTAAAATTTTCACTAAGTATTTCATTTGTTCTTATACTATTATTTTATACTTCTAATTTGCAATGGTTTGTCACTAATATATAGAGTAAAACTGATTTTCATATATTGATCTTATATACTGAAACTTTGTTAAATAAAATTATTAGTTCTAGTATCTTTTTAAAATTGGTATATTTAATGAGGTTTCCTATGTAAACAATTATATCATGTATGATTAATATAGCTTTATTCTTTCCTTTGTAATCTGCATGCCTTTAATTCTTTATTTCTGGTCTGATTTCACTGGTTAGAAAATCCTACAAAACATTGAATAGAATTGATAAGAATGAACATTCTTGTGTCTTTCTGATCTTAGCAGGAAAACATTCAGTTTTTCATCAGTAAGTATGATGTAAGGTATATGTTTTTCATAGATGTCTTTTTTCAATTGAGAAAGTTTTCTTCTATTCCTTGTTGCCAAAAGTTTTAATCGCCAATATAAGGTGGATTTTGTCAAATGTTTTTCTGCATCCTTGAGATGATTATAATTTTTATTTTAGTTTGTTATTATAGTTAATTACATTTTAATATCGATTTCTAAATGTTAAACCAACCTTCCCTTTCTGGGATAAACTCCATTAGGTCATATTACAGTATTCATTTATGTAATATTATATTCGACTTGCTAAAATTTTAAGAACTTCTCCTATTTATTAATGAGGGATATTGGCTCATAATTTACTTGTGATGTCTTTGTCTCATTTTCTTTTTAGGGAGTTTTATTAATATGAATTCAATTTCTTTGATTGAAACAGATGCTTCAGAATTTCTGTTTCATTTAGTGTCAGTTTCAGTATTGGCAAAAAAGTTGTTTATACCATTTCCTTATTATTCCTTTAATGTCTGCAGAATTTTTATCATGTTGCTTCTTTTTATTACTGATAAGGCTAAGCAGTTTTCTCTTTTTTCTTTCCTTGATCAATCTTGTGATGGGTTTATCAATATTACTGACCTTTTCAAAGAATCAACTTTTGTTAGTTCTCTTCGTTGTTTTTTCTGTTTTCCATTTTATTGATTTTTGCTCTTTTGATTTTTTTTCTTTTAACTTATTTAATTTCAGGTTACTCAACTTTTGGTAGCTTTTTAACATAGAAACTTGATTTAAATCCCATTTAAATTTTTTCTAATATCAGCATTTAAAGCTAGAAATGGGCTTCTTATTTCTGCCTTGGCTATAAACCACAAATTTGATATGTTGCATTTTCATTATCATTTAGTTTGAAATATGTTCTAATTTTCTCTTTGATTTCTTCCTTTCTCCTTCCTGTCTTCCTTTTGTAAAGCCTGTTACACAGGTTTTGTAAAAGTATACTGTTCAATTTCCAAATATTTGAGGCTTTGAAAAGATGTATTACTGTTATACTTTTTGAATGTAATTCCACTGTGTTTAAACAATATACTATATGTGGTTTCTGTCTTTTCATATGTGTCAAGACTTGTTTGTACCCTAGTATGTGGTCTCTCTTGATGAGCACTCTATATGCAGTTGAAAAACTTACTGTTCATAGATGTCATTCTATAGTCTAAGCTTGTGACATCTATTATTCACTGACATTTTGTTTAGCTGTTCTGTGGATCACTGATAAGAGGTTGTTGATATCTTCAATGGCGATTGTTGACTTGCCTATTTTTCTCTTTTTTCTGTCAGTTTTTGTTTAATGTATTTTAAAGTGCTGTCATTGGGAGCATACAAATTTTTTTTCTTTTCTTTTTTTGCGGTACGCGGGCCTCTCACTGTTGTGGCCTCTCCCGTTGCGGAGCACAGGCTCTGGACGCGCAGGCTCAGCGGCCATGGCTCACGGGCCCAGTGGCTCCGCGGCATGTGGGATCTTCCCGGACTGGGGCACGAACCCGTGTCCCCTGCATCGGCAGGCGGACTCTCAACCACTGCGCCACCAGGGAAGCCCGGGAACATACAAATTTATAATTGTTATGTCTTCCTGATATGCTGACACTTTTATCATTATAAAATGTTCTCCTGGGCTTCCCTGGTGGTGCAGTGGTTAAGAATCTGCCTGCCAATGGAGGGGACACGGGCCTGAGCCCTGGTCTGGGAAGATCCCCCATGCCGCGGAGCAACTAAACCCGTGTGCCACAGCTACTGAGCCTGTGCTCTAGAGCCCACAAGCCACAACTACTGAGCCCGTATGCCACAACTACTGAAGCCTGTGTGCCTAGAGCCCATGCTCCGCAACAAGAGAAGCCACCACAATGAGAAGCCCGCACATGCTGCAACCAGAGAAAGCCTGCGTGCAGCAACAAAGACCCAAGGCAGCCAAAAAAAAAAAAAAAAAAGTTCTCCTTAGTCTCTGGTAATATTACTTTTCTTAAAGTCTATTTGCTGATGTTACTAAGTAACATACAGTAAAAGATATTTTGTCTGATATAGTTGGTTCATCTTTTTTATGTTTACTATCGTATGGTTTATGTTTTCCTATTTTTTCTTTTAGCTACTTGTATCTTTATATTTATAGCACATCTATTCTAGACATAATATAGTTGAGTCTTGGTGCTTTTTCATCCCCAGTTTTTTTAAAAAAATTAATTAATTAATTAATTTATGGCTGCATTGGGTCTTTGTTGCTGCGCACAGGCTTTTTTTCTAGTTGTGGCGAGTGGGGGCTCCTCTTCGTTGCGGTGCATGGGCTTCTCATTGCAGCGGCTTCTCTTGTTGCAGACCATAGGCTCTAGGCACGCGGGCTTCAGCAGTTGTGGCACACGGACTCAGCAGTTGTGGCTCGTGGGCTGTAGAGCGCAGGCTCGGTATTTGTGGCACGTGGTTTCAATTGCTCCATGGCATGTGGGATCTTCCCAGACCAGGGAACGAACCTGTGTCCCCTGCATTGACAGGAGGATTCCTAACCACTGTGCAACCAGGGAAGTTCCCATCCCCAGTCTTACAGTATCTGCTTTTTAGTTGGAGTTTTCAGTCCATTTACATTTATTGTAACTATTATGTGGTTGGATTTAGGTCTGCCATTATGCTATGTTTTTTCCTGTTTGTTCTATTTGTTTTGAGGAACAGGTGGGTGCAAACGTTTACTGGATTATAAGATTGGTGGTGGGAAGGTGACAGAGTTGGTTTTGGCCCCTGTGTTCTCCATGAAGCATGTGGTAAGGTCATCAGGGGAGGGAGACAGTGGAGGAAAAAAATGTCAGAAGCTTGAAGAGAGAAAAGAAGGTATGAAATTTATTGTGATGAGTGAGAAAGTGAGCCTTCTAGAGGACAAAGTAGGTTGTGGGATATATTTATTGTCCATTCATTTATTCTTTTGTCATGCATTAATTCAATAAATATTTGCGTGTCTCCTTTGTGGGGAAAAACGGGCATGACCATACTCCTGTGAGACTTTTGGTGTCAATACATATTGGTGAAATAATTTCAGTAATATATGGAATAAGATTGTAAGCTAAAAACAAGTGCAGTGAGATAATAGAAATGGTTGATTCTACAGGACGGTATAGCAGAAGAACTTGACCTTGAGTAGGTGTAAGGAATAGTTTGTTAGAGCCAGTGGCCCTTGAGTTGAGATCTAAAGTCAGTGTAGGTTAAACCAGGCAGTGGCTGGGGGGGCGTGATCAGGCGAAGAAGCAGTGCTGGCTGGTCCTCTGTCAGGGGAGAGAGGATGAGTGTTGAAGGAGCTGACTGTGCTGGCATGGCTAGAGTGTAGAGAGCAGGATGGGGCATGGAGGTGGGGGGAGAGAGGGGCGGCAGCTTGCGGCCACACGTGCCAAGGCCCTACAAGTTGTGATTAAGGTGCCGTCTAACAGGAATGACTTTGAAATGATACCAGTCAGCTCGTTCTGTGATGTGTTTCTCCTTAAATCATCAAAACTTTATTTGATATAAGTTAAATAGAACTGATGAGATTGGGCTAAAATGAATTATCAGAGCAATATACAAAATGAGTCATTGCCAAATTTTCTTACAGTCCATTTTATTCCTATTTGAGGGGGAAAAAGTTAATTACAGAACATCAGGCATTCCTTCCAGGTTTCAAAGTGGCTTCCATCCAGCCATGGGAAGGCTCACAGCAGAAAACCAGATGTTCAAATAAAGACCTAAGTGGACAAATATGGACCATGTGCATTACACAAACACATGATGGAAATCTTTCATGGTGTTTAGGCTTCAAAGTATTTGTATGAGTCCCTCCATTCTTCCAGAAGCACTGAAGGGAGGAGTTTAAATGCATTTGTTAGGCCTGTTTGTACCTTCCTACCTAATGTTAGCCAATGCATGTGGAAAATTAGAATAATGGGATTATTGACTCAAGACATTTGCTGAGTGCCTTCCAGGTGTGCCCATTGTACTTGGTACCACGGACTTGGCAGTGAGGGATGTGGAGATGAAGCCAACAAAGAATCTCCCCTCTGTGCAGGAAGGTCAGACTTCATAACAGGCAATATTGATGCTGGTTAGAAGGTGTGGGAGCCAGAAGGGAGGTTCAGGTAGACTGTGGGCAACAGAGAGAGAAAAGTGCTTCTTAGGGGCTGGAGATTTCTATTTCCCCTCTTTTCTTTCCATAATTAAAATTTCTTTTTAAAATGTGTTTGTGTTTTTCTTATGAACAAGAAAATTCAATTAATTCTAAAAGGCAAGCACACAACAGAAGATTTACCCTCTTCACAAATTTTTTAGTATACAATATCATGTTATCTCCAAATAACATTAAATACCTACAGCTTTTTGTATGTCAATCATACCTCAGTAAAGCAGTGAAAAAAATGGCAAGCACAACTTGTTATCTCTGGCTTTTATATGTTTTTGGTTCAACAAATATTTTTTGAACTTCTGTTATGGGCAGTGTCCTGTCCTATAGGATGGCGCTCATTCCTGTTAACGGGAAGGAACAGGTCATGGAGATTTGGGGGAAAGAAAATTTTGCCCATCGCAGTTGTTTCCGTTGTTTTGAATCATCTCAGAGAAAAACCTGAGTGCAGTGCCCTTGGACACACGATCCACTTCTTTACTCAGAGACTGCCACAGAAACACTGCTATCTCCCAGAGCCCGTTCTGTTTGGATTTCTTTGTTAAGAGTTAAAACTTGGAGAAGCAGTCCATGCCTGGGAAACTCTGCAGATGAATTCTTAAGTTGGAAATGCATATTACTGAATTCTTTAATACAAAACCATAATGCTTTAAGTTGTACTTTGGACATGATGTCCACTTTTTTGGCTCAACAAACAAACCCGAAATTGTTTTTAGCTTTCTGCTCTGGCATTCACAAAGTTTTGCCTAAAACCCTTGGAGATTTGCTGAAAAAAGATTTATTTATGTGCGTTCTGAGGAGCGTGCCAAAATTCTGCTGCTTCGTGTTTTTCAAGATTCTTCTAAATTAAAAAGTGAGTGCGTGCATGAGGGTAAAACACTGGTTTAGTTAGTGTGCTAGGTAAATGGGTTTCTTCTGGGAGGAGGGGAGAGGTGGTGTGACAAGGTGTGTGCTCACCAGTGAGATCTGCTTTGCACGGTGGAGGAGTTCATTTGACTCCATGTAAAGCCACTGTCTTTATTTAATGAAAAACCATACAGACATAACAATCCATCAGTTCGGGTGCTGCCTTTAATTGATTTTTGCACTAAATCCTATCAGTTGATTAAAAATAGCCCAAACCACCTAACTCACCCACAAGTGAAACACTGAAATCACACACACACACACACAAACACACACACACACACACAAAAGAAACGTCTTATTCATGAAGGAACTTCCAGATATTTTGCAGTGCAGCTGAATACTCAGGATCAAAAGAGTGAATGTTTGCTCAGAAACATTAAAAAACACACTAAAAGCCTTAAGTGCTGTTTTTTTTTTCAGAAGAAACATGCTCATTAAAATAAAATTTACACAGACATACAACACAATATATACATCTTTATGCATTGTTTACGGATTGAAATACTATTTATACTGTGATACAGATTAGCATTAAATACCTATACTGCATTTGGGTCTAGAAAAAACTTGTATAAATAATTTTCTAAAGTGCGGACAAAAAGAAAAAAATAATAGCTTTTGTTTAGTTTCACTGTAATCCCAGCGACAGATCCTTGGACTGTTTTGCATCCACATTTGCTTCCAGCAAAGTTGAAATCCCTCGTACCCTCCCCAGAGCCCTGAGCTGATGCCCCACCACCATGACTGATATAAATCCCTTTGGTAACAAAATTTCCCTCGTGTTTATCCGATATAACCACTCGCCTCATCACAGCACTTTATTTATTTATTTACACGTGCTTATGAATATATATCACAGCTGAATGAAATGGGTGGAAGCAAAAGAAGTTTTCAGAGTGTGGAGAAACCAACAACTGCTTGTTTTCCTTCTTTGTTTTGATCTTTGCCCTGTGGCAGGCGAATAGGAGCCCGTGGGCTAAGGATCAGTGGCAGGACCAGAGGCAGTGCCAGAAGTATAGGATGTTTTCCTTGAGTTACTGTATGAACTGAGGTAGTGCATTTAAAAGCTTCTTACAAAGTGTGATGCAAACAACAATGTAGTAAACCAGAACGGGCTGAGTCAGTGGTAAAATGACTCTAAATATTTAAAGTGGCCAAAGAGTTGAGAACAGGTGAAAATTACTCTCTGAAAAACCTTCTCTGCGGCTGTTACATATCCCTGACCCCATAGTAAAAGCATTAATAAGCATCCTTCCCATCCAAGGCTCTGGGTCAAATCTTTTTTACTTTCTCAGTAAAAGCACACACTTAATCCCTCTTTTTTGTTTCTTCAACTCTCTCTACTAGATCCTTCCCATCAATACTCAAACACACTCTATTTCCTCCCATTTAAAAGACTGCCTCTCCCATCCATACATCCACGTATTAAAACAAAACAAAATAACCCTCCTTGAACCCTGCATCCTTTTCCTGCCCTCTTTGCAGCCAGTCTTGGGACCTCTCACACATTCCAATCTTTTTTTCCCTTTTCTTTAAACCATTTTAAAATATTGAAGTATATTTGATTTACAACGTTGTGTTTCAGGAGTACAGCAAAGTGATTTAGTTATCTATCATCTATGTATCTATGTATCTATCCATCTCTCTATCTAATCGATCAGCTATCTATTCTTCTCAGATTCTTTTCCATGATAGGTTATTACAACATATTGAGTAGAGTTCCCTGTGCTGTACAGTAGGTCCTTGTGGTTTATCTATTTTATATATAGTAGTGTGTAGATGTTAATCCCAAACTTCTAATATAACTCTCCCCCTCCCCCTCCCGCCTGCCCCCATCCCTTTTGGTAACCATAAGTTTGTTTCCTATGTCTGTGAGTCAGTTTTGTAAATAAGTTCATTTATATCGTTTTTTTAGATGCCACATATAAGTGACGTCATGTGGTGTTTGTCTTTCTCTGTCTGACTTACTTCACTTAGAATGATCATCTCTAGGTCCATCCATGTTGCTGCACATGGCATTATTTTGTTCTTTTTTATGGCTGAGTAGTATTCCATGGCTGGTACGTGTATGTACGTAGCACATCTTCTTTATTTATCTACTTGTCTGTTGAAGGACATGTAGGTTGCTTCCACGTCTTCACACATTCCAATCTGATTCCCACCTCCACCCCTCCCCGGCTGTCCCTCCTGGAGAGTCCTCAGTCTTTCTTGCTGACTCAAGTGGACAGCCAGTGGACATCCTCAGCTCCACTCTTCTCCAACACTCTGCCTCCGAGCCTCTTTCCTGGACCTTCCCTACCTCTCTCAGTCTCTTTACTAGATCACTGAAGGTGCTCAGGCCTGTTTCCTCTTTTCTCTCTACAAATGTTCCCGAGTGACCTCACCCAAGCCAAGGGCTTCAGTTGTCTACAAGCCTTGGCCCCCACTTCAGCGTCCAAGACTCAGACGGGCATGTCAGCATCCCACCCGCCTTGCCTGGCGACGCCTCACAGATGCTTGAAGATGTCAGGACAGAACTCATGACCTTCCCCAGCCAACTTGGTTTCTCCTGATTCCCTCGTCTCAGCTCAGGTTCACCCTCTTCCTGGGAATCACACTTGCCACGTTCTGCTGCCTCCCCAGGCAGTGAGAGGCGGATAGGCTGAACGCCTCCACCCACAGCATGTTTCCAGGCGTCTGGATTTTGCCTGCCCCGTTGCCGTCACGCTCACCCGGGCCACCAGCACCTGTCACCTCCTGACTGCCGCCCACGTGAGCTGTCCTTGTGACATCTTGGCCACACTCCTGTCTTCTCAAAATGCCTCTTATGCCCTGACATGGTTCCCATCTGTACTGGTAACTGTACCAGTAGCTCCTTTTATCTTGAAT
This sequence comes from Delphinapterus leucas, assembly GCF_059928025.1. Classification (NCBI taxonomy): domain Eukaryota; kingdom Metazoa; phylum Chordata; class Mammalia; order Artiodactyla; family Monodontidae; genus Delphinapterus; species Delphinapterus leucas. Next base: position 83,866,659 of record NC_143144.1, on the reverse strand, counting down.
GCCTTTCTCACTTGCCCTTAGTTCCAGGTTAATTTCTACCCACTCTTTATATATCTGACCCTCCTCTCCACAAAAAAGGAGGTGACGCTTCCCATCACACAACTTCCGGTGTTTTTCCTTGTAGAGCTGATCACATTTATCACTTAATAATTTATTTAAATCAAATTTACCTTTTAGACTTACTTTTTTCCTTTAGGAAAAAAGGGACCCTGTCCATCTCCAAGATTACAGAGAATTCTGCTGGAATATAGTAAATACTTGTTGAATGAATGGACAAACCCATTCGTTAAGCAAACAATGTTTTAATTGAAGGTGGGCCGTGAGAAAGCATAGGAAACAATTTGAAATCAAGAATCAGCAAAGTTAAGAACAAAAATTCAAGTCTGGTGTATAAAGAGCAGCCTAACAAAAGTCACGTTATAAAATTGCAAATCTGTGTAAGTGCAAAATGCAGCGGAGAATCAGAGTTGGTGGATAACAGCATTTTGTGTTATTAGGATTCTCTTTTATGGGTAAGGCAACTTGACTTAGAGTCATTAGAAAGGGCATTTGTTGGCTTGAATGAGTAGGTCCCACTCGTCATGTGGATGCCCATGCGGGTGGGTGCAGGTCCCCACTAGAACCATCAGACTGTCCATGAGAAGTGGGGCAGGGGTGGGCTGCTGACCTGACAGAAGAAAAAATATCTACTATGAGTTTCTCGGTTAGGCAATCTAATAGACATTTAACGCTTGGTGGCATGCTCTATCTATGGTAGCCTTTTCATTTATTATCCACACCAGACATTTGGAGAGTGAGAGAGGCTCTATTTGTAACAATACTGGAATACTGGGTAAAAAGCAAGAGTGCCTTTTGCAAATCAGGGCATAGGTCACCCTAGCTGGGAGGAAGACAGAGAGGGGGATTTCTGTCCAGGGAGGAGCAACAGGGCTGGATTATGACCTGAAAGGAACAAGGGGTCATGACTACGATGAGAAGAGGGAAGAGGTCCATGGAAAGGGACCCAGGCTCCTTTTCCCAAGCCAACCATTGTGGGCGACCGTGATATTAATTTAAAGGGTCGTTGTAAGGAAATGGAAGGCAGTTCCCTATGGACCCAGTTATATCTTTAGAGATTGCTCTTGTCCAAAAACAACGATTTCCTTCTTTGTGAATTACATACCACCAAGAGGTTCTGCCTTCTCAACTTCCTCAGAAAAATTTCCAAATCGCCTTACAATAATTCTCAAATAACACATCCTGTTCACCCCAAACAAGAGATAGAATGGTACAAGGGGAAAGAGCCCTGGAGCAGGGGTTGGTATCCTTGCTGCCACTAACTAATTGAGTATCTATGGTTTAGCTTTGCTTCCTTTGTAAAATGGGCTTAATGCAAAAAATTGGCATGGTCCCTCCTCCGAGCTCTGACATGACTGGGTTGTGATGCTAAGTGTGAGACCCCATCTTTGCAAGCCAAGAGACCATAGGCTACTTGGGGAAATATGGCAAAGACATGAAGTAACAACACAAACAGCAAATATGATAGAGGGCTGTGCTTTGTGTGTGGACAACAAACCCGGAAGAGGCTCAGGGAGTCCAGTGTCTGGGGCCTCCGGGGAGGGCTGTGGACACTGCCCGTGGACTTTTCTGTGCAGGTGACGTCAGTGACATCCCCTCCTCTCCTGAGTCCTCTGGAGCTCTGCTCTGCGCATTTCCACCCAGGTGTCAGGCTGTCACTTCAGATTCAGCACATCGCACCCAACCCCTCATCTCCTTCCAGGCAAGCCAGCCCCCCAGGTCCCCTCAGGGGCGCCATCATTTATTTCCAGTCACCTGCGTTGGAATCTTGGGTCACTTCCCCTGCTGGCCTCCTCCACCCCCTGTCAGCCTGGCCTCGTGGTGCTGCGTTCTGCGTGCACACCTTGCACACCTGCCTCTCCTTCCTGTCCAGTGACTGCCGCGGCCGAGTTTAGGTCTCAATCACCTGTTGCTGAAATTCTTAGAAGGTTGTCACAGTTGGTTTCCTCTCCCCAAACTTCCTTCTCATTCAGTTCATCTCACACATCACTGTCAGATTCATAGTGCTAAAATATTGCTTAAAAATGTTAAATTTCCCTTTTTAAAACAATTCCTGATTAACTACAAGATCAAATAAAAACTCGAGCCTACAATTCATGGCTTTTCACAATCTGGCCCAATCTATGGGCACTTACATTCTTTATGACCCATTTTGCTCCACTTGGACGAGGCTGTGCTCTTACCTGCAGAGGCCTGGCACCTTCTTGCCTGGAGGTTCCCCCTGCAGCTCCCGTTACCTGTAGCGTGGGCACCTTCCCTGCGGGCACCTTCTCCACTTTCTTTCTCTGAACAACAGTCATCAGAGTTCGGGGCAGCCAGCAAGGGCTTCTCCGCTCATCCAGGCCATAGGGATTTCTCCTTAGGAGGAATGCTTCTAGGCTTTCCCTTTATCACTTAGTCCTATTCATTGTCGTGTTTTGTTAGTTTCCATTTTAAGAGCATTTTGTTTTCCCTATTAGATTGTAAATATTTTGCAGATAGGCGTTATGTCTTAATTCTTTAACCACAATGCCTATTGTAATTCTAAGGAAAGCATTTCTCTGACTCCTTCAAGGCCAGCAGTTATGCTTGGGATAACAACAAAAAATGCATTGTCATTTCCATGGACGTAGAGATTTATAAAATAGAGGGCTGTATAAAATGGTTATAGGTCATAGGTTATTAGCACTTAAATGTATGGATAACATGGGGCTATTGAAGGATTTGTAAAACATTCTCATGGAAAGTTCTGGAAAACAGATTTATTTTATAAAATTCTTGACTTTCAATATGTATGTTCATTTATCTCCAGGCATATAAAGCTTTCCATGTTCCAGAAAGAACACATCACTTGGATGGGATAACATGTGCGAGTGTTTTGAAATCTTAAAGCACTATAAACAGATGCAGGTTTATTTTTATTAATGACAAAATTTCCTTAAGTAATAACCTAAGAGAGAAGGATAGAGTGAACAGTTTTATAATGTCATTCAAACAGCAAGAGCTCATTTCTCCTGGCTGGAGAAGTGGAGAATACTGTGATCTCTCTTTTCTTCCTAATTCTCCTCCCTTCTGGCAAAGGTGAATCTTGCCAAAAATCATGATTTGTGTGAGAGCATTGAATTTGTTATCACGGCCCCATTGCATGTCTATGGGAGACTGGAATGCATTTTCCATCGCTGTTGGCAGCCCTCTCTTTAATTGTTATGTTTTGGGAAGTTAGTTGTATATTGCATTAAACTAACAAAATAAATCGTTGGGGCCTCTCTACATTTTATTCATTGTTGAAAAAGTTGAAGTTAATTGTTCGCTTAATACTCCAACCTGATGAGGCATTTCATTCTCTTACCACTAATACACTCTAGAAAATGGAATCATTAGAGAACAGAAATCATTGAAGTGTAAATATGTGAATAATTCCCACTTTCAACTGGTGTTGAATAAAAGGTTTTAATCCAGCTAGAGATCTGAGAATAAATATTCATTTCTAATTTCCAATGAGTAAACTTTATCTTGTTTTAAAAGTCTTTCCATTTGATTTTTTTCCCCTGGAAGATAATGGCAAATTTGACATGGACACATTTGGGAATAAAATTTCCCTCTGGTCAACACAACCATGAAGAGTTATTATGAAAATCAAAATTTGAAATAATTGCAAACATTGTAATGAGTAGCCATCTTAGGGTACTTGCCCCCTCTTACCCTCAGAGGGTTACCTTCCTGGTGTCGTTTTCCTGGGGGATGGGAAAAGGAAGCAGAGGAGAGAAATTGCCTCTCAATGTGGACAGTTTGTTGGATGCTTGCCAGCCTGGGTAGAGGCCTGGCTCACAGACAGAAGTCAGCTTCTATCTCACCAGCCAGTGTCTCCATAGGCCTTGACATAGAGGGAGAGAGTGTGGCTTAAGAAATGTTTGGGAGATGCCAAGCCACCACTGAATCAGGGGACCTGCTGGTACTACTCAGGTTGGGATGGGTCCAGGACCATCCCCAGTGGAATTCTCTGCTGTCACACCCAGCTCCCCAACCTGCCTTTCTTGTTTACCCTTCTGGAAGCATTGTAGAGTTAGGCCTAGCTGCTCTGTTTTTTCTTTTTCTTTTTAAAACGGATTTCTTGAGACATAACTTACATGCTATAAAACTGACTCATTTTAAGCACCCAATTCAATTATTTGTTAGTGGTGCAGCCATCACCATCATCTAAGTTTAGAACATTTCCGTCTCCCCAGAAAGAAACCTTGTGCCCATTTGCAGCCCCTCCCCGATTTCTGTTTACTCTACCCCCATTGGCTCGCATACCGCCTAGGTGGTTGTTTGCACTCAGTATGTAATTGTCGGGTGAATGCATTTGACTACGTGGACTCGCGTTATGGGTTTCAGAGCCTTATGGAATGTCTGAGTGGAAATGAGCTATTTTTTGTAAATTAGGCAGTGTACCTCAAAATATATAGTTACTGGTAACTGTTTTTTATTGGAGTATAATTGCTTTACAATGCTGTATTAGTCTCTGCTATACAGGAAAGTGAACCAGCTCTGTGTATAGCTATATCCCCTTCCTCTTGGACCTCCCTCCCACCTCACCCCCATCCCACCCATCTAGGTCACCACAGAGCACCGAGCTGAGCTCACTGTGTCATACAGCAGGTTCCCACTAGCTATCTGTTTTACACATGGTAGTGTATGTATATCAGTCCTAATCTCCCATTCATCCCACCCTCCCCTTCCCCGCCTGTGTCCACATGTCCGTTCTCTACGTCTGTCTCTATTCCTGCCCCGGAAATAGGTTCATCTGTACCATTTTTCTAGATTCCACACATATGCGTTAATCTACGATATTTGAAATGAGGTAGGAAAGCTCATGTAGTCTAAACTTTTCATTTTATAGTTGAGGAAGCTAGCTAACTGTCCACTCCATGATTAATGAGGGTCAGTGAGGGTCTGGGATTCAAGGTTAGGTGACTGTGGTCTTAGCCTAAGAGGAGGCACACGTACCAACAGAGACCTTTCGAGCTGCTCTGGAGTCAAGATGATCTGTGAGAGCCAGACCCCGCCGGTGGCTTACTGTATTGTCCGTAAGGCCTTAATCACTCCATATGGCCTAACGTCTCCACGGAGGCAGAGGGGGGCTGTGGCTGGTTGAGGTGTCCCTGCCTGACTGGTCTCGCAGCTGACTTTATATACAAAGTTGGGACCCACTGTTGCTTTGTTTCTGTCTCCTCCCCGGTCCTCTCTCTTTTCTCTTGAAAACCCCTCGTTTCTTCCTTCCACCCCAGAATCAGCTGTCTCTTTGCCTGGGAACTGGCCCTTCTCAGGCCTCCCGTACTTCCCCGATGACAAGCCTGCACGGTAAGCAGCATCCGTGATCCCTGGACTGTTCTCGGAAAATAGGAGAAAGAGAGGTACGTGCATCTTCTCTGGGTCTTTTCTATTTAAGCAGATGGTGGTTGCTCAGATGGTCCAAAGTGTGTTTTTTTCTCTTTTTTTTTTTTTTTTTTTTTTTTGCGGTACGCGGGACTCTCACTGTTGTGGCCTCTCCCGTCGCGGAGCACAGGCTCCGGACGCGCAGGCTCAGCGGCCATGGCTCACAGGCCCAGCCGCTCCGTGGCATGTGGGATCTTCCCGGACCGGGGCACGAACCCGTGTCCCCTGCATCAGCAGGCGGACTCTCAACCACTGCGCCACCAGGGAAGGCCCCTGTTTTCATTATTTGATTCACAGAATTTTTATAATCAAAACTATGCAGAGTGAGTTTTCCAAAGAATTTCTTTTTCTAATATGCAAACTTCTGTTCAAATTCCAAAACCAGATTATAAACAGAAACAATTTCTCAGAACATCTCCATAGGGGCCATTTACAAGAGCTTGCTCAAAGAACAATGCATTATTACAAAGAATTATGTCATTTTCAAAGATATTTCAGACCAGTGGATCAAATTCTCGCATATCTCTCCTGATTAAATCAGTTGTGATTTATCTGATAATTATGACCATAAACCATAAAATGAAAAAGATCTTTTGATTTGAAAATTGGTCATTCAAATAATATTCTCTAAATTCCCCGTTGATATTTCATTTCAACAAATAAACATGTTTGATCTTTATATTTGTGCTAAAAATCTAGTTTATCTTTTATCTAGGAAATATAAAAGGAAATATAAATGTATGTTTTTCCTAAAAATATGTAGAAATCAATAGCAATCTTACATATGATCTGTAAGCAGTTAGCACATTAGTGGAAAACATAATTAGTGCTCCTATTCACAAAAGCATCCTAGAATAAAATACTGACCTAGGAAAAAATATTAAGAAGATGAATATTGAAACAAAAGAAGAAAACTACAAGATTTTGCCAAGAAATATAAAAATAAGGTTTGAATGAATAAAAGGACATACTAGGTTCTGGATGTAAAGACTCAATACGGTTATTATGATATGTAAGTTTTTGGTATTTTCTTAGGTAAACTATGAAATATTAAAAGATTTTTTAGACCATAATTCATTCTATCAACATTAAAAAAAATCTATTAGACTGTGGCATTGGAGTCATAGCCTCAGTGTGGTTTTGAATCTCCCCAAGATGCTTTCTGCAACACAAGGAAAGAAAATAGGGTAGTGAAGGACGTAAGATTGCAGACTACAAAAACTAGGTGACAAAGAAACTCCAGCTGAACCCCAGAATACGGAAGGGGCTGGCCAAACCACCCTCAGCCAAGGCAGCGAGGGATCAATTGTGTGCTGCAGATGGGCTGAGGGCGTGCCTCTGTCGTCAGTCAAGCATCTCACACTGAATGTGCAAACGTAGTCACACTTGGCCAGGCTGGGAGACGTTCTCAGATCATGTTGCTGGGAGAGCAGAAATGGTTGTACAGGTAGGCTCTGGGCCGCAAAGCTGCTTCAACAGGCTAGCCCTTGGGCCTCTCGGGTGAGCAGGAGATGCGCTGAGAGGAACAGAGCCTCACTCTGAGGGAGAATGTGGGATCAGAAGCCAAGCTGAGCAGGGCAGGCACAGTGGGGTCCGGGGGGCAGAGAGGCGCAGGCAGTGAGCAGGGAGGCCTAGAGGGAGCCTTCCGGTGAAAGTTCCAACAACCAAACCCAAAGCCAACAGGTGACAAGACTGTCCTGAGGGCAAGACCTGCCGTAGGAAACCCAGAACCAGACTGAGACACATTCCAGTACCAGACTCGACCTGGAGACAGAGCAGTGGCCACACGGAGTCCACGTTTTCAGCCATTCATGGCTTCCTGAGATAGAGTTCAACTTTAGTCTACATACTGAAAACGGTGCTGCATACGTGAGCAAATTGACCCAGGATGGAAGAGCCCTAGATGTGTCCTAGGAAAGCTATTGGGCTTTGAAAAATAAGGAAAACGTTCTTTGAGAATCCAGGCAACATGTCAAAATAACTTGTAAGAGAAAGAAAATGAGAGTGGTGTCAACCTTCTCAACAGAAACACTTTATGCAAGAAAGCAACGTTTTAAAGATTGTCAAGAAAAGAAAGTGTGATGGGAGGATTTCACAAGCCACGCGGCTTTCCTTCAAGTGCAAAGGCCACAGAGAAACGGCAGCGGACATTCAAGAACTCAAGGACAGCGTTCCTGTGCGTGCTTCCTGGGAAGAGTCTATGCGAGAGAGGGTGTCAGGCAACCACAAAGTAATTAGGAAAGACTCGGCATAAAGCGTTTCGGAAGGTATTGAAGATACTTAACTGCAGGACTAAGGCTGAAAGATGCAAATAAGGATGACAAGTTAGTCCTGTGCTGTGTGCTCTGACGATGCTGAAACGATGCAAGAAAAAACACGAGGAGAAAGAGGAGAGTAGACAGACTCACTGCTTGATTACCCGGTAGGTATTAGCTAAGAGTAAAATGTCAGTTGCAACTGATAAATCAAGTAGTAACATCTTACGTATATTAGGAGTATGAAGATTAACACGGCTGCTAGCTTCTAACAATTTGGTGGTTGGGGGAAGAGGAACAGAAAAGGGACAGAATTACTAGTTACCAGTTAAAGTCTGTTGCCATAATTGAGAACGATTCTTAATCAGGATTCTGGGAGAAATTCAGCCATATGGAAAATGATTTGATTTTCTCCCTTCTCCCATGATGGAACTAACTATGCATCATTTTAGATGCTTAAGAGATGTCTTTTTTTAAAAATCTAAAATAGATGCCTTAGAGTCTAATTCTCTTGCAAAATCGGATATTCAGCTTTGTTTATACCTGGTTATATTGAGATTGTCTGATTAATCTAGAGAGGAGACGGAGGCTATCATGCAAAGTTATTAGTAACAAGAGAAACACTAGAAGAAAAATATAAGCCTTCATAAATACCAAGTCTGGTAAATAATACCAGAATAGTAGAGAACAGGACCCTATAGTGAAAGGCTTTGAATATGCATCTGTGTGAATCATGATATACATAATATACATATACATACATACATACATATGAACGTGTATATATTACATGAGACTACATGAAAGAACCAAACTCAACATATTGTTATATCAATAAACGTAACTCACTCATTTAAAGAATTATGTCAGATTGGCTCACAAAGCAGCAACTCAAAGCTGTATCCAGGAGATATGCCTAATACAAAGTAATTGAGCAAAATAAATAAAAGTCTGGTAAGGATGCAAATACTAATTGAAAGAAAGCAGGTGTTGCAATTTGATAATAGACAAGGTAGAATTCAGCCCCATAAAACTTAAATGTAAAAAAAAGGATATATTATAATGCTAAAAGCCACACTTCACAATGAAGATATAAATATTATTCATATGTATGCATTAGATTACACAGATGTGACCCTCATATAACAGAAACCACAGGAAAGGAATGAAGAAATGAACAGGGGTTCACTGGCGTAGGAGCTATAGACAGGCATATACAGTAGGGCAATTTACCCTTTCAGTCCTAGACAGATCAAGATGGCAAAAAAATCAGTGTGGATAATACTCACCTACCTTGTTCATTATGTAGAAGACCAGACAACACAGAAAATAAGGTAGACTTTGTGGATATACTTCAGATTTTGTACCCCCATCATAGAGAGCATACCTGCTTTCCAAGTACACATTCACACACAAAAAAGACCATATATTAGGCCATAAAGAAAACCTCAGTAAATTCCAAAAAATATAAATAATACACACCACCCTCACTAACTAAATGCAATAAATCTAGAAATTAATAAGAAAATAAAAAACAAAAGTCACTTTCGCCTGGAAAAACAAAACCGTCTATTAACAACTCTTGGGTCAAAGGGGAAATAAACAAACTTGCAGAATTTCTAAAACTGTTCTAAGGAAAACTTAGTGTATCAGGATCTATGGGATACAGCTAAACAAAACTTACAGGAAAATCTATCACCAAAAATGGAAACAAACGAGTTATGTTAGAACTCAAAAGGCTGGAAAAGAATAAACAATTCCAAGAGGAATTTGTAAAAATACATGTATCAGACATATACCTCCTCTGTCCAAGGGGCAACTTAAATAGTGCAGGAAATCTCTGTACCTGGGAGATTAGGTCCTGGGGGGGAGGTGGGGTACATATGTGGTTACTTTTTGATTTCTTTTGTAGATATTCGTGTATTCTGGTTTTCTACATTTCTTTAGTCAATTGTGGAGCACTCAGAACTTTGTAAAACACTGTCCATTTAATCAACATTTAAAATTTATTGGTCCAAAGTTATGCATTGTAGTATATTAAGAATTGGTACCATGAATGTAGGTGTGTACATTTATGATTCTAAGATTCTCTGTCTCCTGAGCTTGGGTTACCTCTCTGAGATCTCTTTCCTTAGATTTTGGGCTGGTATTTCCTTACAATATTGATGTGTTTTTTTTTGTTGTTGTTGTTTGTCCATTAAAGGATGCAAAAGATCTCTTTGTTTTATTTTTTATAACTGCATGTGCATCTACAATTATTTTAAAATAAATATTTTATTTTTAGTTATTTTTTGCACTAAGGTTAAATTTTTTAATTTTACTTAAAAAAATCGAGGTATAGTTGATTTACAATATTATATAAGTTTAAGGTGTACAACATAGTGATTCACAATTTTTACAGTTTATATTCCATTTATATTATTGTAAAATATTAGTTATATTCCCTGTGATGTACAATATATCCTTGTAACTTCTTTTATACATAGCACTTTGTAACTTTTAATCCCCATTCCTATTTTGCCCCTCCCCACTGCTAACCACTAATTTGTTCTCTGTACCTGTGAATCAGTTTCTTTTTTGTTGTATTCGCTAGTTTGTTTTATTTCTTTTGGATTCCACATATAAGTGATATCATACAGTATTTGTCTCTCTCAGTCTGACCTATTTCACTAAGCATAATACCCTCTAAGTCCATCCATGTCATTACAAAAGGCAGAATTTCATTATCTTTTATGGCTGAGTAATATTCCATTTTATATATATATATATATATATATATATATATACCACATCTTCTTTATCCATTCTTCTGTTGATGGACACTTAGATTGCTTCCATATTTTCACAGTTGTAAATGATGCCGCCATGAACATTGGGGTGCATGTATCTTTTAAAATTAGTGTTTTTGTTTTCTTCAGATATATACCCAGGAGTGGAATTGCTGGGTCATATGGTAGTTCTATTTCTAGTTTTTTGAGGACCCTCCATATTGTTTTCCTCAGTGGCTGCACCAATTTAAATTCCCACCAACAGTGTGCAGGGTTCCCTTTACTCCACATCCTTGCCAACACTTTCTTTTTGTCGTCTTTTTGATATTAGCCATTGTGACAGGTTTGAGGTAATGTTGCATTGTGGTTTCGATTTACATTTCTCTGAATCTTAGTGTTGTAGAGCATCTTTTCACGTGCCCATTGACCATCTGTCTTACAATACCGACAAGTTTTTCAGGCATTTAAGGAGTACTAAAATTACTCATTGTTTTTAGCTGTTTTCAATGGAAGTATGTGACACTAGAAATGGGCAGTTCTGTTTTTTTGTCAGTAATTATTTCCTCATGTTTACTTGAGTGTTGTTTTTTTTTTTAAATTATTTTTCTAACTCCTTGAATTGAATGCTTAGCTAATTTACTTTTAGTCTTTCTTATTTTCTGAAAATCCATTAAAGCTCTATATTTTCCTCTGAGGACTGCTTTGCCTGTGCTCTCGGGTTTCAACATGGAATACTCTCATTAAACAGTTTTAATTTCAGTTTTTATTTTCCCTTGCATTCACAAGTTACTCAGAGGTTCTGGTCCACGTTTTTGTGTAGTGATGTTTTAGGGCCTTTCTTTGGTTATTGCTTTCTAGTTTTGTTGCTTTGGATTCAGAGAATGTGGTCCCTGTGATTTCTACTTTTGTGGAATCTACTGAATTTTCTTTAAGCACTAAAACTAGGGCAAAATTTTAAAATAAATATTCCACAAGTGTTTGAAAAATGTATGGATTCTCTATTTGTTGTGGGCAAAGCTCTCTTTATGCCTTTTTGAGCACGCTTTTAAGTTGATATTTTAATCTCCTGTCTATTCATTTTTCACTTTGTAATTTTTAAGAGGTACCTTAAAATCTCCCTCTGTTTCTGTGAACAAGCCAGTTTTTTCTGTTTTTTTTAATATATTTCATATATTCTGTTATAGATATATATACTGTTTTCTACATTCTGTGTTATATATGTGTGTGTGTACCCATACACGTATATGTTATATACATATACACTCTTTTGTGTATTCTGATGTTACGTTCAATGTGTGGGAGTTTATACTATTAACCAAAAGGACTGTGATTTTATATAAAATATAATTTCTTGTCTTAAATATCCTTTCTGTCTTGATCGTTTTGGTCTAATATTAAATTTCAGCTTCCTCAAATATGACTAGACACTCTTTTATGATCTCGATTCCTCCACCTCCTATACTTTGTTGCTGTAATTTAGAATTTTAGTTTCATATTAATTGTTATTAGCATTTTGCTTTTACTTTTTCAAAACCATACTATCTATGGCTATATTATAAAAATAATTCTTTTCTAAAGTTGCAACATTTTGGTTATTTTTCTCACTGTTATATCTTATATCCAGTATCTTCATCTTTATTAGATTTATTTTTCAAAGTTTGCAGCGTAAATGTTCAAGTAACTCTTCTAAAAAGTTGGGAAAGTGTCCCAGTTGCCTAACGTAAGTATCTCTATTTTGCCTTACACATGACTGACATTTAGGCTAGGTATGAAATGCTAGGTACAAAATTCTTATTCCTTGTCCTTGAAACATTGCTTTGTTACCTTCTCAGGCCTTTATTGAAAATGAGACAGCTGATGCCAACTTGATTTTTTGCTTCTTGTGGATAACCTGCTCTTTTCTTTCCGGACACTTTTAGGGTAAATCTAGGAATGGGTCATTTTTCATTCTTTTTGTACAGCTCTTGGTAAATGCTCTCAATAAGGCAAAACAAAAGAAAAAATCTCCCAAACTCAAGATACTTTTCAACACAGGGAGAATTACTTTATTAACACTTTGCTTATTTTTTCCCTTCCAACATCTTTGTTTTCCCTTGAAAACCCTATTAGACAGACATTGGAGCTTCTGAGTCAGTCCTGGCCCTCTTTTAAATTTCCTCTCATATGTTTCCCCTCTGTCCTTTTGGACTGAGTTTTGAGATACCCTCTTAACCTTCCACTTTCCTAATCTGATATTCAGCTTTGCCTAATTATTCTTTTTTTTGAGTTTTTCATCCTGGAAATCATATTTTTAATATCCAAAACTTTTATTAGATCCGATTTTAAATTAATAGGTATTCTCTCATATTCTTTTAAGCTCATTCATTTGACATATTGTAACTTTTTCTTCTGCTTTCATTCTTATTCTTTTCTCACTCCTCTGTGAGTAGAACAGTTCTTTCATGCTGCTTCCCCCAATGTGTGATGGTACTTAATTATTCATTTCCTATATGAGATTGTAAGCCAAAGGGTATTGATAGCTGTGCTGTGTTACCTGTGTCACCTTGGCAGTGAATGCAAATTCTGATCTTAGAAGCCCTGGCTCTGGGCAGCTTAGGAAGTCCAAAAGGTGCACATTTCAAAAGGGAGGAAACAGTCGCAGCCAGTTCTCTTAAAGGCTAGACTCAGATCTTGTGCACTGTCCTCCCCAACCCCCATCCTACCATTTAATGCAAGTCACAGGCCACCCAGATTGGATGAGGGAGGTGCCCACACAAGGACGTGAACACTGGGAGGTGTGGCTCATCGCAGTACTTTGGAGACTAGCCTTTAAATAATTTCTAGGCTGAACCGTCCATGGCCTGATCTTTTTACTCCTCTGATCTTGGGGTGTTATGGGGGTTCTCCTGGAAAGCTTACTTTCATGAAGGCCCTCTTTTTTGTCTGTTTGGAATTGTTGGCACTCTAACTTATTGGAATTTGCCATTGATCAATTTCCATGTGCTCTGTAACCTCTAGAATTTCTTCTCTGTTTTGATCTATTGAGGGGTACAGTTCTAGTACTATAATGGATTAAAAAATATTCTTTTAGTGATTTAAACTGGGTTTGGAAAGGGATGAGAGAATAATATGTCTTCAGTCAGCCATAGTAATCAGAATCCTGTTTTCTAACTTTTAAATTAAGAGCATCTATTCTGCTAGTAAATCAGAAATACAGAACAAGTTCTAAGACATATTTTCCCCCTTATACTTTGTGCCATTACATTATTTTATCTTTTTAAAGGAAAGCAATTGAGTTTTTGCCTTTTAATCCATTCTTTGTGTATTTTTCCCTAAAATTTGCCTGTAAATTAGTCAATTTAATTTTTTATTGTTGCCTGTCTCCCTTCCATCATTAATTTTCATTAGCTCTTGAGTGGCTTTATCTTCCTTCTTGATGCTTAGAGACAAAGGTTATGAACACCCATGAACAGAGTATCCGGTTTTGAGAAGTCAGATTGCGTGTTTGGTTTCCTTTATAATGTGTGTGTGCGCATGTGTGTTTGGAAGCTTTTGCAATGGAGGAGTTTTTCTTGGTGCCTAAACCACAAAAATTGATGATTGAATAGATTTTTATCATCCTTGCAGAGTAATGTTTTATGTACGTGTAAGATAAATTGACTAATTCTCACAGAAAAACGAAACTTTTCTGTTTTATTTTTGTGAGCCAAGTTAGCACAAAATTCTAACTTTTCTTTTTGGTAAAGATTTTATCAAACCTCAGCCTAGCAAAAAGTGACTGGAAGTGTATCTCTATCTAGGAATCTTGGTAAAGCAACACCATCCCTAGATAATGATGATGTCAAAGTATTGAAAGTGTATTTAGATCAATGCTTCTGTGTCTGGGCTGCCCAAATGAAGGCTAGTGTAAATTTATGTCACCAACCACAGCAGGCCCTCAGAGCTGCAGGACAGCCACAGTGTGGGTCTCTCCTGATGCTCCCAAACCACAATTTGAAATGTTCTCCACTTTTCTTAAATTGTCTTTTTCTTATTGACTAATAAAATCTCTCTATATTAAGAACTTGATCATGTTATTTGCAATCTTTTCCCAGATTTATTTGCCTTCTGTTTTAAAAAGGTGTTTTAAATTATCACAGCAATCCATATTTTCTTTGTGTTTTTCCCCCATTGTTTTCGTGTTTTCTCATTCATTCATTTATTTGGAAAGACAGACATGATTCTCCCTTCATGGAATTTACAGCATATATATATATATATATATATATATATTTATAGTGTTACTTAAATTTTTTTGCATTTTTTTAGTATTTTCTTAGTGAGTTAATTTAAACCCATCTGAAATTTATTTTGTTATATCATATGAGGTGTGCCTATAACTTATGTCAATTTTTTTACACATGTGGGCATTTTTTCTGACCCTATTTATTAAATGTCTCTTTCCCATGGTTTTTAATTTTCCCTTTTAAATGAAAAAGTCATTAGTTAAATGAGTCTTTCTGACAGGGAAGATTTCCCCGCATTGTTCTTCTTCTCCCCCAGTAATTTCTTACCTCTTCTTTGTTATTTATTTTTGATATAAATTTTAGAATGATTCTGTCGGGAGCCGTAACAATACCCACTGGGATTACGACTGCATTTGTCCTCTTAAATTAACTGCGGAAAATATCCATCTTTACTGTATTCAGTCTTCCCATCGATGACCATGATCTATTTCTATAAAATGTTTTAATATCTCTCAGGAAATACTTGTGGTTTTCCTGTTGCAAATTCTGTACAATTCTTATTGGGATTTGTCCTTGAAATTTATATTTTTGTTTGCTATTAGGAAATTAATCTTCTTCCATTCTGTTTTCTAATAACTTAGGGATTAATTCTTCTATATTTAACTTGTTTCTGGCTACTTTACTTAAAACTTGAATTAATTCTAAGGGTTTCTATGTATGTGGTATATTTCTTGCAAAGAATTTTGTCATTTCATTTATAATAGTTCATTTTTTAATACTTCACATGTCACTGCATTGGGAAAATCTATCAGAACAATGTTAAAAAACCATAGTGATAATAGACATCTTTGCTCTATTTCCAGTTTTAACAGGAATAACATCAATATTTTCGCATAGCTTCAGTTTTATCATCTAAAATAACGATGATAATATCTACCTTTGTTCACATGGTTAAGAAGCAGAAATAAGGAAATGACTGTCAAACAATATATAAATATAAGGTGGTAATGTGATTTATTTCTAAGATAGACTAGATTAATAGTCTTAACAGTGTGAGACTCAGAAGGCATTCGTTTCTCTAGAAACCACCCATTTCCTGTTTTCACAGATAAACTAAAGACTAACACTGACTTCCCAGATAGAGTTCTTTCCTTCCCTGTTAACTGTTTACAAGTGGTGGAGTCCTTCTTAGGTGGGCACAGAAAACTAGCATAAGAGCTTATTAAAACATCCATTGGTCTTGTCCAAATTCAAGTTCACCTTAGATTCTAAGCCCAATCATCTTTGGGATGCCTGTTCTACTTGGTGGTAACAACAAAAGGAGTTACTTCGGATCTTATCCCGTGTTCAGTTTCTGCAGAGCGGTTTCTGTCTTTGAAATTGACAGTTGGGAAATTGGGGTTGCACAGGAGTGAATCCGCTGTCTCCACCCTATTTCATGAGGGGGAGATCCTGGAAGGAGATGCTGTGTGGCTGTAACTGACCTTCCCTGTTTATTTCATCTGTACAGGCACCACACCCAGGGTGGAGGCTACCCTGCTCTACCAAGTGAACCATCACAGTGGAGGTGGATGGGCAGTGCATCCTCCTGGGACCCACTCACACCTAGAATCCGTCCATGGGCAACTGAACTGTTTGCCGGAATTGCCTGCAACTTCCCCTGTGATTAGGCTTCTAAGCCACTAGTTAGATTGCTGTGCTCTTCTTAATGTGGTTTTTCAGCAACTCAACATATTTGTTCTTAAGCAATTTAGACACCAGTCAGTGTTTGTAAAGACAATATTTCCAGCAAAAGTCTCTGGAGAGGCATGTAGTGTGCGACCATTTCATGATAAAGTGGGGATGGTGGCCATCAAGAGCTCATGCATTTGCTTCCCTGCCACCATTGCAATCTCGTCGGATGCCACTTTCCACATTGGTAAGTGGGTTGCTCTCTGCTTAAAAATGAGGACCTGGCTCCCCTACTTCTTAGTGGAGCCAGTAAAGCTGGTGACAGTAAAAAGAAACAATGCATAATGTTCATGATACTGCTGTGTGGGAGTCTTCTTAAGCCTTGGGCCCTAAATGGTTTTTAATCCCAGGATGCACTGATTGTGATAATGTGAGAGAGGCCAACCGGCTGTTATAAAATCATTGCAGATATGAGCAGAATAAAAAATGGTTAAAGGGATCTTGTTACAGATTCTGTTTATTCCATAAGGGCTTGAGGAAAGCAAAGAGGCGATGATTCTGTTTGGGTCTTGTTCTTGAAAGATTACCTTTTACGTAGGTAAGTCAAAAGTTTAAAGAAGTAAACAGTTTAAATACAGCCAGTTTTAGTAATTTTTCTATTGTTTGACTTAACTGCTTCATAACGTAATATAAAAACAACCTGCGGTACCTAACCAAGGACAAAGAATTCTTAAGATAAAAAAGCTGTGAAATCTTTTGAGGGCTCATCTATAAAATATCATTTTGATTTTGGGTCTAGAGAAGGGCTATACATCTCAAATTACAATAAATCGCTAAAAGTCCAATAGTGATTTATGCCAGCTTGTGCTGTAATGGACAACATTGCACCATCCCATGAAGTTATGATTAAGGAATTGGGGGAAAAGAGTGAGTGTTATTCTGGACTTTATTTTGGCACCTTGCAGAGCTCAATGTTACCACAATTATTGGTTTTCTGAAATATGTCCCTATGCATTATTCTGATCAGATTACTTGCATTGCACAATCCTCTGGTGAATAACAGGACAATAGCACAAAATAAATCTCTCTCTGAAATTTAATCTCCGTGTCTGTACACTGTTAAGAGGAACATCTACAGTCCTCCGATAAGGAGCCGTATATCTTCCCTAACTGAAC
Organism: Delphinapterus leucas; assembly: GCF_059928025.1. Classification (NCBI taxonomy): domain Eukaryota; kingdom Metazoa; phylum Chordata; class Mammalia; order Artiodactyla; family Monodontidae; genus Delphinapterus; species Delphinapterus leucas. The sequence continues at coordinate 83,849,130 of NC_143144.1, read as the reverse complement.
TGGGGTTTGTTCTTCAATTATCTGCAATGGAAATTCACAAACAGGGAAATGACCGCCTGGCTGATGTTTATGTTAGGAACACGGTGTTGAAACATAGCTGATGTTCTCACAAGCCCCGTGTGATGAAATTCTAATTTCTTTTGTAAAAATGCCACAGCAGATCGGGTTGGATGGTTGTCCCCAATGCGTTACCCTTTCACCTCTAAGAAGTTTCTGGGCTAATTCTTTTGAAAATCTTCCTCCCCAGTGAGGGGTGGCTGTGTACGTGGGACCATCCCTTAAAATTTTGCACCTTTTCCTTTGAAGCTCTGTGAGGCTCCCCTCATTTAAAGGGGATAAACTGTTTTGTCTTTAGTTGTAGAATTCCTCCCAGGGAGTGGAGAGTGCGCCAATCGGGAAAACACAGGATACTTGTGCCCTGTGACCCTGCCTCTTGTTTCTTGAGCTGGGGGGCATGTTCTTGTTGAAATGAGTGATGGGAGTGGGAGAGGTCTGGCACACACCCTGTAAAAATAGGCCCTGTGCTCCCAGCTGAAGCCCTGGGAGCAGCCTGCTTCCTATGCGCCGCTGTATCACAGCCAGAACCAATGCTGTGGGCCTGGGCCAATAGCAAGCCAGGAGCACAGCTCTCGTTGCCCCTTGTTGATGAGGAAACATCACATCTTGAAGTCATTTTTTCCTCTCTTTCTAGAAATCCTATTGTCAGAATGTTACCAGACCTGATTTGGGTGTGGACCTCTTGGAACAGACTCATATCCTGGGGAAGTATCCAGGAAATGTTTATTCTTTATTTCAAAATTAGTTTTTGAAAAAAAATTATAAAAGAAAGACATGTTCACTATAAAAGGAAGCAAAGAGTACAAAATAGGCTAAATTAAAAGTTCGCCCCTGCCCCCTGCCACCAGCCCACTTCCCATGTGTCTGGGTCCTCTCTCCCGAGGGTGTATGACAAGGACTTTCTTCTATCCTGTCACAAGCATGTGCAGGGCACGTACACAAAAGGAACCGCGTTTTACGTACCCCGTGCCTTCTTGTTCTCACCTGATATATCCCGCACATTTTTTTTTCATATCTACACATACCTTCAAGCTGATGGAAATGAATCCTGCTTAGTATTCCAGAAACAACTTAATTTGTCCTCTACTCATAGATGTTGAAGCTGTTTCCAGTCTTCCTCTTTTACAGACAAAAGGAAAGCAAGAAAAAGGATAGTGCTTTAGAGCAAGTTTGGTATAAAAAAGACTCAGTTCAAATCCTAACTTTATCACCCTCCTGCCATGCCACCCATCTCCTGTAAGCCAGTCTCCTCATCTGTAAAATTGGAGTAAAAGACACCCACGTCACGTAGTTGTTGCGAGAATTAAAATAACTCACGTAGACAGCAAAGACCAGGGCATTGAGTACAGAAAGCTTTCTCTGTATCTCATCTGGAATAAACACGCCTCTGTGTGTGTGTGTGTGTGTGTGTGTGTGTGTGTGTGTGAGAGAGAGAGAGAGAGAGAGAGAGAGAGAGAGAGAGAGAGAGAGGCAGAGAGAATCTTTGTGAGATTCAATGAAGTGAGTGCATGGTAAGATTCAGTCTCCCTTGTGGAATTGCTGGGTCAAAGCCCAGGTGCGTTTTAAATTTGGGGGACAGTTGCCACATCGCCCTTCTCAAAGGAGCACCAAGTCCAGCTATTACTAGGAAGTACCAGTGCCTCTTTCCCATACTACTGCCAGAACTGGATGATTCACAGGCTGGTAAGCCTTTGCAAATCTGTAAGTAAAAATGGTACTTTTTGCTATGATGTGCATTTCTTGACTTAGGGTTGTTTCATACTTTTGTGGTATTTCTTCTCTCGACAGCCCATCCACATTTGTGGACATTTTCCTTTTGGGTTGATGAAATTTAAACAAACAAACAAGATGTGTTTGTTCTCCTTACATTCTGGAAAACCCCCTTTCACCCGTCATAGGTGTTGTGTGCATTTCCCCCAGATTTTCATTTCTTTACTTAGTATATGGAAATTTACGTAGTATATGGAAATTTTGCTTCAATGAATTTGACAAATTTTATTTAGGCATCATACTATCAGTCTTCTTTATGTTACCTGGGTTTGGGGGCACAGTTATAACCACTTAGCTATTTCTAGCTTATTAGGAAAATCCATGCTTCTTTTAGAACTATTATGCTTCCATTGAGAAAGTTAAGTATTGTAGGTCTCTGGAACATATTCATTCTATTCATGTTCATCCTAACTGAAACTTTACCCCCACTGAATATCTCCCCGTTTCCACTCTCCTCCCAGGCCCTGACAACCACCATTCTACTCTCTAGTTAACAAATCAGTATTGTCCACCTATAAATTGGTTAAGAGGGTGAATCTCATGTTGTGTTCTTACTACATATAGCCCCTGTAGCCAAACCGAACCAAACCAACAATAACAAAACCCAAAGGGGCAAGAGGAAGCTTTTGCAAGTGGTGGATATGTTTAGTGCTCCAATCGTGGTGATGGTTTCACAGGTGTACGTGTATGTTCAAGCTCATCAAATTGAATACATTAAGTGTGTCCAAGTTTTTGTGTATAGCAATTATATCTCAATAAAGCTTGCACACACATGAGTATTTGGCCCAAGTGAAGTTAATTTTGGTGTAAAGTGTTGAAGTAGTGATTCATTTTCCCTTTCCCGAAATTGCTAGTCAGTCGTCCTGACACAATTTGTTGACCTGTCCATCCTTCGCCACTCTTTGAATGGTAGCATTAGAACATGAACATTTCCATATGTTTTATTCATTTTTGGAGACTCTATTCTGTTGCCTGGATTTACATAACCATTTTTATTTCTGTATCATATTGCCTTTTTTTTTTTAAAGTTAATCATTCAGGAAAATTTATTTTTTTCTTTTAGTTCTAGTAGCTTCTTTTTCATTTTTCTTTTTAGTTCTATTTATTTTCTTTTAGTTCTACAGTTCTATGAATTTTAGCACATGGTGTATGTATTAAACTGCTTTAACTAACGTAGCTTTATCATATGTTTGTTAATGCAATTACTCTTCTCGTACGAAAGTTGTTGGCTCTTTCCATATGACCATTTTAGATTTTGGCCAATTCAAAAAAAATTCCTGATTTTTAAAATCTGTGAATTTTAGGAGAATTGATGTCTTTTCACTATGGAGGTATGTCCTTCTACTTACTTAAGGCTTTTTTTATGTCCCTTCATTTAGTTAAATGTGTTTCCAATGTGCTTCTGTTTGCTTCTTACATTTATACCTAAGACTCTCGTCTGGTTTCTTGCTCTTGTGAATGAGAAATCCCCTTCCAGTACATTTTGAAATCTATTTATTATAAAGAAAAGTTATTGATTTTTCAATAACAATTTCATGACCAACAATATTAGTAATATTTTATTATTTCTGGTAGTTTTTTGGTATCTTGACTTTTTTTTTCTGGAGATACACTATATTCTCTGCTTTACTAATTTGTGTTATCTTTGCACGCTCTTCCTCCCACCTGTGTTTGGTTCATTCTCTTCTTATCCAAGTTCTTGAGTTGGAGATTTAGATTATTTTTCTTCAGCTTTTTAATACGCAGTCAAGGCTTTCTTTTTTTCTCCCAATACTGCTGTAGCTATATCCCCAATGATTTCATGTGTTGTTTCTTATTGGTCAGTTTTAAATATTTTTATAGTTTATAATAAACAATACACTAAGTAGTAATAAGTAAGTAAAAATTTATAATTACAATTTCTTTTGACTTTTTCTTTCTCATTCTTTGCCTTCTGTTTGGTTTTTTAAGTTTTTTCCTCTGCTCTCTTGGTTTGTAAACATTCTGTTATTTTGATGACTACTTAACTTTTTAACCTGTATATTTCTGTCCTCCTCTAGAAAAATACAAGGACTTAAGAAGACGTTAGTCATTTCTTACGTTGAATGAATAACACTGGCCTCCAAAATGTCACCGTTAAGTATTATGTTGCCTTTTGGGTGTGTGTGTGTGCACATGTGCACCATTTAAGGATGAATCTAACCTATTAAGTCTTTTTTTAAATCAGAAAAGAACTTTCAATTTTATAAACTTTCTTCATGAATCTGTTTCTCACATTCTTGTCTTTGATCTACTGATCAAAGATTAACAGATTTTCTTGTGTCCAATCATCTAAATGGTAATTGAAATCACATCTATTCTTTATTCATTTTTGCAAAAAATACTTCCTGGCCATCACTCATGTGCTGTTCTAGGCAACAAGGATGAGGAAGGAAGACCATCACCCTCTCCCAGCTTGCTTTTGTACATGTCACAGACAAGAAGCCACAACTAAACAAGACGTTTGACAATTCACCAAGGTCAATAGCACTTTGAAGGAAGTGAAGAGGGGAACGTGATGGAGACTCAGGCATTGCTGAGAGCATCTTGAGGCTGTGAGTGTTCAGCACGAGGTGAAGGCTTTCAGGCGTCTTGCTTTGAAAGCTGCTTTACTCATCATGAATATTCTTTTTGTTTGCACACTTTTACTTCCAATCTTTCTGTTTCTTAACAGCATATATTTGAATTTTAATTTAATATACTTTTTAGGTGGTGAATTTATCCAGTTTACATCTATTGTGACAGATGTATTTTTAGAAGGTGTTATGCATGATTTTATGTTATTGTTTCCATTTTTTATGCTTCCTTTGTATTCTTTTTTTTGCTCACACAATCTGAGTGTGTGAGAGAGCCACAGAGAGAAAATTGGACCGGAGAGTGAGTCTGTCTAGTAAATATTTGGGAAGATTAGGTTTCATTTTAGTTTTTTTTAGAGGTTACTTTTATAATGTTAAAAAATTGCTTATACTTCTATTACTTGATTGATCAACTTCAAATAATACAGATTTGTCCCAACCCATGAAAGATGGGGAAATATGTGGCTTTATATCCTCTTTTTCCCTCCCCATCTCTGGATTACTGTTAGTTTGTTACAATTTTAGTATTTTTGATTAAAATAAAACAGTATTGACTTTCTGCTTTATCCCCATAATTCTTACAATCTCTTTATCTTGATTCCATATTTAAATACATGCAATGCTCACCACCAGTTCATATTCTCATTCCTAATTTCCTTATTTATTTTCCTAGATTGCATCTAGCCTTTTTTCCATGAAGGGCTCATGGATGCTATAACTGAGAAAAAGTTTTCTATTCAGTGTGGACAGAAACAAATTGGCTGGGTGTGAAACCCTGGAGTCATACTTCTTCCCCCCAATCTTTGGAGAATAGTGTTTCTCAAAGTGTGGTTTTCTGGGACCCCAGCAACCTCAGAATTATCAGAGATTATCATACGGACCAGCAATTCCATTCTAGCGAGTCAGAGGTTCTGAATGTGGGTTTGGGAATACTGCTCTTTAAAGAGGCACCAGAGGGCCCCCCATCCGCAGCTGAGGTTCAAGCATCAGTGCAGCCTGAATTGTTCTGTGGGCCCCTGGCTCTGAACCGTGCGCACAAAATCTTGGGTCATCCAGGAGTTTACCTTTGTTAGTTGATTTCCTTGTTCTGGTTCCTGTCCTTAAAGGTTTTTTTAAAAAAATATTTGAAATTCAGTCACTTCCTCCGGATATATCTTAGTGTTTATAGTCTTGTATCATTTTTTTCCACTGGATTTGGGGATCAGGTATTTCCTTAGTTTAGGAAAGTTCCTTCCATGATATCTGGGAAGGATTTTATGTTCTGCACCATGTCCGCTCCCTTTGGGGACCCCTCCTCCCAGCCCCTCTCTCTAGCCTTACTCTGATTAGTTTTCTTCATAGCAGTTGACAGTATCTGAACTTGGTTCATTTCCTTGCTTCTTCCCCGTCTTTATGATAAAGTCAGCTTTAGGGAACTGGCGGCTTCCTCACTGCTTATGTCTGGGGTCCTGGAACATCACCTGCACGTAGTCAGAGCTCAATTATTCAAGAATTTTAGAAGGAACAAATGAATGACTACGTGGAGAATGAATGAAGTAGCTGCATCTGTGTTAGAACTGACTGAGTCTAAATTGGAACCTGATGTCTTTCTCTCCCGTGTAACCCTTCATCTTTCCATATCATTCTGTGAAGTTTCCATAGGCTTGGCATTGTCTGTTCAGATTCCTGCTGCTTTAATTGAGGTTTTCGTTTGTGTAACAGTTTTGTTATCTTAAATTTTATCCCCTTCTGCTATTCTTCATTTTTATCTCTATTTTGTGATGTTCTCTGTTTTGTCTCTTATAGTTCTTCTCTCAGGTATTTCTTCCATATTCCATTTTCTCTTAAATTTATCTGAGAATATAAAGAAGCATTTGCCTGGAAGATATTTTCCCCTGTCTTTGGAACAATTCTTTGAAAGCGTGTCCTTTGTCAGCCTTTTTCCTGACTGTTCTATTTTCACTTGGGTCATGTCTTTGTCAGACCTTTACTGAGGAGCACCGCTCATCTTCCAGTGGGAACGATCTTAATGGGCCCTGCTAGTTACTCAAGGGTAGTCTGAGCCACAGCACAGCGAGGGGGTGAGCTAGTGAAATAGTCACCTTGGTTTCTCATCTGTTTTGCATCATCGTCTAACTTAGGAGCAGGTTTTTCCTCATTTTCCTGTTTTTCACTCTGGCATGCCCTTGGAATGCATCCCAGTAAACTCATATTTTTAGTGGGTATTTTGTTGTTGTTGTTGTTTAATTAGGGTTAAATGGTAAATAGTCACAAAACTCTTGTCATTTTTCCTTCTCTCCTGTTTTTCTCCAGGTTGGAATTCAAAAGCCGAGAGTGTTTCCACAGAGGACCCATCTTTAGCAATGCCTTCCTTCCCATTCTGCTTCCTCCGAGTTTTTTCAAGACCCTCTCATTTTCAGTGACATCTGTTTGCTGTCCTGGCTCTGCAGAGAGATGCAGGGTCCACCCTAGATGCTGGATGTGGTTCTGTGTCGCTGTCGACCATCACGTGTTATTTGAGGTTGCCATCATTTACTACCTTCGCTGAAGCGGGAGCTCATTTTCCATCATTTTTGCTTTCACTGGTGGGTTTTAGAAAAGAAAGCCTGACTTTATCCACTTTTTACTGGAGCAACTTTGAAAAAGTGGAGTGAAGTCCAGCTGGTTTTGGGTGGGGTCCTGTGATGCAACTGCTCCCAGCTCAGCTGTCCCTATTGCTTGATCCAAATGTCCCCCTGTGGTTCTTATATGGTTTTGCTAAAACTGGAAAGAAGTTACAGCCAGCACGAGTATAGTGTTTATAATGATTGGTTTTGAGTAACTCGTTGGTATTTCAGGATTCAGCAAATGCTGATAATTTGTGAGTAACTGCTGGAGCAGAGAAAACTAACATTTAATGGATACCTACTAGGCGATGATTGCTTTACATCTGTTATCCTTCAATTTAATCTTCACAACAGCCCTACCGGCTGGGTATTATTATCTTCATTTTGTGCACCGGGAGACTTGCTGGAGGTTGCCTTCCTACTGGGATCTGATTCTGAAGCAAGTGTGTGTTCTCTTGAGCCCTGAGGTCCTCTGTGTGGAGATGTCTCCATTACTGTTTCTTGTCCTTCTTGGCAACATTTGGCCTTATCAGGTCCTAAGTGAATAAAAGTTTTGTCATCGTGTTCATCTTTATGAATGTCAACGCAGAGGGTACCCAGTGATCTTACCCATGGGTTAAGGCTGTGAAGTCGAAAGGATTAAGACAGCAGTTAAAAACAGGTAGTGTGTCCCTAGCTGCCTGTTACATAGTAGTTACAGCTGCTGGGCTACAAGGGCGCTAAGGAGGAATACAGGCGGCTTTTGTCTCTTGGAGCCCCTAGTCCACATTTATGTCTCCCCACAGGCTGCTTCGTGAATGACTATCCTCTTACCTGACTCTCTCACCTCCTTGGCACCCGTAGTGTCTGCGCCAGGTTGTGGGTGCTCAGTAAATGTTGGATGGATGGATGGATGATGGGGAAGTCGATGCAGGCTCCGAACTTGTAGCACTCACCCATGAAGGCCCACTTATACTCCCAAGACTCTCCCATCCTTAACCCTACAGTTGGAGATTCATTCTTTTTGCTTAACACTTGGTTCCAGGTGTCCATCATAAATGTGTTGCTGTGTCTCTCTGTGAAGAACAGATACTCCGAGGAGGGAATCAAACCTGCTTTGCCAGGTGTTTCTTAGGTGTCAGACTTTCTCCCTGAGAAGAGCTCTTACTTGAGGAGGCATTATGGGGGTAGGAAGAATTGAAGGAGGTGGGTAAATTCTAGGAGGTGGTGTCATGGCCCCAAAGATGGACCCCTGGAATACGCCATGTCACATGGTGAAGGGGAATTAAAGTTGCAGATGGAATTAAGGTTGCTAGTCAGCTGACCTTAAGATAGGGATGTTATCTTGGCTTATCCAGGTGGACCCAAATAATCACAGGGTCTTTAAAATTGGAAGAGGGAGGCAGAAGAGATGGTCAGAGTGATGCAGCAGGACAAAGACTCCATCCACATTTGCCGGCCCTGAAGACGGAGGGAGGGGCCATGAGCTAAGGAATGCGAGCAGCTTCTAGAAGCTGGAAAAGACAAAGGCAATGGTTTCTTCCCCCAGAGCCTCCAGAAGGAGCTCAGCCCTGCAGACATCCTGACTGTAGCTCAGCAAGACCCGTGTGAGACTTCTGAGCTGTAGAACTATAAAATAATACATTTGTGTTGTTTCAAGCCATTGTGTTTGTGTAATTTATTACAGCAGCAGCGGGAGACCAATATGTAAGAGAGCACAGTTTGAAAAAGCTGGGATCGCCGTTGAATTGCCCACCTCCACTTACCATGTGGAGCACAGGCTGGCCTGAGCTGTGAGTGAGTTATTTGGACCTGCGTCTGGGTTTAGGAGGCTGCCTAGTGGCCTCGTTGGTGACCCCATCTGCTGGAGACTTGGTGGGCGAGTCACCAGGCCTCCTTGAGAAGATGGGGAAGAAAACACAGTTCAGCTCATTTCTGCCGATTTAGTCTCCAATGAAATCACCCAAGAACTGTTTGGGTGAGTTTGACAAAGCGGCAGTGGGATAAGGATTCAGAAAACACCTCCCTTGGTCCTCCGTTTGAGAGATTTCAGGCATTTTAAAGTCTTCTCTGAAAGGGGAACACATTTTATTCAAATTCCTGGCACAGCTGCAGAAGTGTATGAGCATTTTTGTTTTGGTTTCAAAGTTTCTTCTTGATTGATAATGGTAGCAGCTCAGCTGGAGAAAAATGCACACATGCACACACATGCATACACTCAATCACATGTGCACACACACGCACACCCTCATACACATGTGCATACACATGCATACACTCAATCACATGTGCATACACACGCACACACACATGCACACCCTCATACACATGTGCATACACAAGCACACATGCACACACACACACACACGTGCACACACAGAGTTCTAACAGCTCCCAACGTTCTGTTCAGCAGAAAATGAATTGGATGGTGTCCATATATGTACGTTTGCCTATGCTCAGTATTTTAGGGGACTGAGAGTGGCCTGTTATACATATTAAAACAAAATTCAAACATTTTTTAGTTCTTATATGCTAGGTGAAGTGCTAATCAGGTTACATGTGTATCTTATTTAATGCATAAAATTGTGTAAAATGGATAGCGTTCCTGTGCCCATTTTATAGATGAGAAAGGAGGTTATAGTCTAAATGAGGTTGTGCAGCTTGTGTGCTGCAGACCTGGCCCTCCACCCTGGTCTGTGTGACTCCAGATATGAGCTCGTGGTGCTTCCATGCTCATAATGGCCAGGTCGCAGAGTTCGCACCCTGGCTCTGTGTTCACCAACTTTGTGACTGAGGGCAAGTTCCTTAATATTGTTGTGTCTTAATCCTTCACGGAAAATAGATGCAATAATAATTCCTACCTCAAAGGGCTGTCTGTGGACTAAATGGGTCAGTAGTAGTTAAGCACTTTGAACATTGCATGACACCTAGGATGTCCTCATATAATGATAGCTATTGTTGTCACCTTAGGGCTGATTTTTTTCTGTAAATTGTCATGTCGCCAGTGGCTTGGATTAAGTGCGCTAGTGAATCGTTTGTGAACGTTGGACAGAGCCTATAGTTCACATCAGCCAAAGTTTAAATAAAACAAAACAAGAAAGGAAGTTAAGCCAATGGATAAATGTATATCTTAATAATCCCTTTCTTTTTATTAATATCATTCTTATAATAACCTCAAATGTTCAGTGGGGCAGTAATTATCGTGGTTTTTTTTTGGTTAAAATTGGGGAAACTGAAGCTCAGAGAGCAAAAACGACTTGACCAATGTTATACAACGATCAAACGGGAGAGGCCGATCTGCTTCCAGATGCAGTGATGATTCTGCAACATCTCCCTCCCTCCCTCCCTTCCTTTCTTCCATCCACTCGTCATCCACCTGACCATTGATCCATCCATTGACCCATCCATCCTTCTTTCCTTCCTTCTATCCATCCATCTATCAGTTATTACTCAGAGTGTGCAAAGGAATGCAGTGACCAAATCCATTACAAATAAATGTGGAAATGGACATATTTCTTGAATCTTGGCTCAGTGGATTCTTTCTAATAAGATTGTATTGGCTTCACTAGGTTTTCTTCTCCTGGGGTCATCTTTATCTCTGTCTGTGACCTGGCTACTCCTGAATATTTTTCTTGCCCTTATTCGGGAAGCATGAATATTTTAATGAGATACTGTGAGGACTTGATGCTCACCACTGATGGTATGAAATGGCTTTTAGCATGTGAAGAACTCAAGAGATATGTTAATAGTCCTATGTATTGTAATGAATTTAGAAAAAAACGTGCAATGAGCATATTTCAGGGATGGCGTTTTGGTGATTTTCACTTGGGATGAGGCTCCTGTAGGGAGTCCCCCTTAGATGCCGCGTGCAGGTCTCAGCCCTCTCCCTGACACACAGATGCAGAACGGATGCTCTGGGTGCGACACCTCCTCCCTGAAGCCCACGGGGAAACCCCCGACAGGAGCCGGGACTGGAGAGGAGAGTGCAGCAAAGCAATTGAACTGTCAGTCATGGTAAGAGGAGGCCACCGGCGAGACGGCACTGACTACAGACAACTCCTCTTTAGTACCGAGGCTTCTTGGCCTTAGCTTGAAAAAGTCTTCACTCTATTTGTGTTTCAAGAGCTTTCTGGATGAAACCTCCCAATTGTGAGATCGTATGCACGATTACAGCTGGCTTTGCAAATTAGCATATCTTGCAGACATGTTAGCTCATTTGAACAACGTACATTCCTCCCTAGAAGGCAGCTTAAGCCGCCGTCAGTACTCCACGCGCAGGACAGGAGAAGGTGGCGACCGTGGCTGGCAGTAGAGTCCTTTCCTGGTTCAGATGACCTGGTGGGGAGTTCGTCTGAAGAACCCGCTAAAAATATTTTGAACATGATGAAGACACACTTGAAAGACTTGCTGAAAGGTATTCAGGGGTGTTTTCCCCATCTCGACGGGAGTGGTGAGTGGACAGAGAACAAATTCTCATCACCTCCAGGATGTGGCGAATTATTTATTCAGAAGAGCAGACTCTGGAGATTGCCTAAACCCAAAGTTCCTTATACCATTTGGGTTAAGGATTAATTCTCGGTGTCCAACGTGACCAAGGTAAGACGGTTGACTATTTCTGAGAATGTAAAAATGGGAATTGGTTTTCTTGGTACTAACTTATATTCAGTCTGAAACCTGGAATCATCTAGAAGACAGAAATGCGCCTAAAGCAGAGATTCTCAAAGTGGGGTCCCCAGACCAGTGGCCGCCACCCCACCTGAGAATTTTTTAAAAGGGCAGCTTCGCAAACCTTGCCTCAGGCCTACAGGATCAGAAACGCTGGCAGGGGTGGCACCAGCCTTGCGTCTCTTTTCACAGGTCCTCTGGGGGTGCTGCTGAACCCTCCACTTTGAGAACTGACTGGAAGCCGAATAGCCCATCACCTACAACTGATGGTAGAGAAGTCCATCCTTCTCACTGAGGAGCTTACTTGCCAGTACGTGTTTTAGGGGAATTATTTAGATTTATAATGACCTGTATTTCTTTTAAAAAATCTAATCTTTTAAAATATAAACTGTTTTACTTAAGTCATGTTCATTTTACGGATACCTTCTATTTGTGATGAGCGATATTTAGTTTCCTTAATGGTAATAATAAGAACTTCATTCAAGAAAAAAATGAGTATTTTTAAAAAGAAAATCATAGGTTAGGTTAGTTAGCAATGGTACGGTTGGTATTATTTGTATCTTTTAATAGTTCTATAGTGAGTGTGTATTACCTTTGTCATCAGGAAACAATACGTGCTCTAAATACAAGTAAATCAGTAGGTTTTAAAATGTGCTGTCGGTGGGGGGTGGTGGTAAAGATGGGGTAGGATGCTGATGGGAAGTGGATGTACTTTTTTTTTTTTCCATTTTTGCAATTAGCGTTTGACTGACTTACTAATGGCGTTTTAACATAAAACGTGCAATGTGTGACTACAGAGTTCTGTGATTGCCCTTCAAAACCTTGCTGGAAATGAGCGTCCTGAAAGTTCTGCCCATAGAGAGGATTTTTAAAAATGTCACTTATTTCCCTTTAAACTTACATACAGTAAACTTCTTTCTTGTGGTGGACAGTTCTGACGTTTCCTGGAGTCATGTGACTACCGCGATTAAGACACAGGTCTGTTCCATCAGCCCCCAAAATCCCTTGTGCTGCATCTCTGTAGTAAATCGCTTCTTCTATTCCATCCCCTGACAACCACTGTTCTGTTCTCTGTCTCCATAGCTCTGCCTTTTCCAGAATGTCGTATAAATGGAATCTTACAGGATACGGCCTTTGGGTCCCGTTTCTTTCACTGGCATTTGAGATGCATCCATGGCTGTTGCATTTATCAGTAGCTGTTTTGTTTGTTTGTTTTCATATGGATGGGTCACAGTTTGTTTTCCAGTTGGGCAATTATAAATGGCTCTAAGCAATCAGGGTACAGATTTTTTGTGTGAACATAGTTTTCATTTTTCTTGGGCAAAAACCTAGAACTGGGGCTGTTGGGTCACATGGTAAGTGCGTGTTTAGGTTTATGAGGAACCGTGAACCTATTCTCCAAAGTGACTGCCAGTTTGCATCCCTACCAACAACGTATCAGACTTGCAGCTGATCCACATGCCTGCCCATCCGTGGTATTACCAGTACTTTTTTTCCGGCCATTCTAAGCGCTATATGGTAGTTTTAATTTGTCTTTCCCTGGTGGCTAATGATGTTGAATGTCTATTCGTGTGTTTGCTGCCATTTTTATATCGTCTTTGGTGAAGCGTCTGTTCACGTTTTTTGTCCATTTTTTATTGAGTTGTTTGTTTACTTACATTTGAGTTTTGAGAATGCTTTGTGTATTCTGGATATAAGGACTTCATCAGATATGTAATTTACAAATATTTTCTCCGAGTTGGTGATTTGTCCTCTCATCCTCTTAAGATAGAGTGTAGTTAAAGTGAATTATTTGAGGTCCTTGCATGTACTTTTTGGAAGTAAATGAAGAACCACCCAAAAGAGAACAAATAGAGGCTGTTTGTTCAGAGGTGGCTCTAGCAAGGGGCTCGGCCACCGTCCCTCGTGTTTGGCAGAGCCTCAAAGGAGGCAGAGGAGTGGGCGAGCTTTACGGTGGAGAAAGGCGGGGGGCTCCACGTGAGCCCCGACTGGAGGTTGTCAGCCCGGGGAAGCCAGAGGCCGCTCCCTGGAAGCTGAGCATCGCATGGGATGTGTTTGCGGAGCGTATTTGACTTTCTCTGGTTGGTCCTGCATTGGAAGCGGGAGCAACGATGAGAGAAGTTGGCAGTTACTCACCCGTCCTGGCCGTTCTGGGCTGATTATGGCAGAGGCTGTGGTTTGGCTTCCTGGGCTGGTCACTGCTGGGGTCGTGGGTCAGAATTCCACTGTCCATCTGTCGTCTGGCCATTGTCTGTTTGTATGTTCAGTCTCTCACTTTATTTATGGCAACCAATATATATTCTGTGGCTGGGCCTTGAATAAGCAGGCTACGCCCGGGCCGGTAAGAGCCAGGGCGATGGTCCGAGAACCACTGCAGGAGGTGGTGGGCTGGGCCGCGCTGAACCTGGCTTCTCTGGGGAGTGTTTGGGACTGATTGAGAGTGGCAGGACCCAGAGGGCTTCGGGGAGGAGGCAGACCAGCCCATCAGTGCGTCAGTGGCCGGAGCATCTGCTGCTGGCCTTGGGGGAGCCGTGAGAGCCGGCCCTGTGGATCGTCCCCCTGGCCCAGCACACTGCACCCCTGGGCTGGCCTTCCCTTCTGAGCAGCTTGGCAGATGGGCTGCAGGAGCGGAGTGCCTTGTCTTCCCCGAGCCCACGCAGGTGGGGGTGAGGTCCCCCACCTGATCTTGCTTTTGTGCCGTCGCTACAGCGTCTGCCTGAGAGCCCAGGGTGAGCTCAGCTTTGTCCAGCCCAGGGGGGGAGCGGATCCTGGGGAGGGGTCCGCAGGGAGCCCAAGCCCGGTGACTGTGGAAGAGAGGCAGCAGTGTCAGCAGGGCTGTGACGTGGCTGCAATCACCCTGCTCCTCGTGGGCGCTGGGTACTTGCTGCTGTTCAGACAGGCATCCTGTGTGTAGCCAGATGCCCTGTCACCTTTGTCCACTGGGCTGTGGCCGCCTGTGACAGCAGTCACTCAGTGTTTGGCCGAGGGAAGCGGTCGCTGGCAGCTGGCAATCAATATTGCTGAAGTGACTGCCTTTTTGCATTTGAAATGGCATCTTTCAGTTGCAGGGACTTGCGGTGTCAGTGCAGGTCCACAAGGTCGAAGGCTGCTAGGCCACCAGCAGGAGGGCTGGTGGGAGAGCGAGGCTTTCAGGGGGGGCCCTGGGGCAGAGCACGAGGCCCAGTCCAGTGCCTTTTTCCTTCTTCTCTCTCCGCCAGGGTCATTCCGGCCTCCTCTGTGTCTCTTCTGTGTATCACTTCTTCAGGGAGTATTGGGAACCTTTGGGCTGATTATAGGTGAAATGAAGGAAAGTCTGACTCTTCCCCTGATTTTTAGGGACATACGTCTTTAGCTTAAAACTTTGCTGCCCTCCAAAAGGTAAATGCATTTGGGAAGATATAAGCTATTTACATCATAGTATGAATGAGCTCTGGAACTTTTCCATGCGCCAGGAGGTAGGTCAGGCAAGGCCTGCATGTCACCGAATCAGCCCCCAACCCGGCCTGGTTCCTGGGCCCTGAGATCGGGAAGGTGGGGTCGGGTGGCCTTCTCCCAGTGGGTCAGGGCGTGGGGCACAGGCCACAGGGGGAAACAGAGTCTGTAGACAGCAACTTTCTCTCCAGCCCAAGCCTGAACCTGCAGGGGCCCCAGTGTTTGTGGACAGCGGGTCTGTCTGTTCATGTGATGGAGGGAAAGTGTTGACCGCTTCAATCCTGATCTCTATTTCACTCTGGGCTGGGCAGGCCGACCAGCCAGTTCGGAGCCAACTGGTCCAAATGGAGTTTCTTTCTCAAGAACTCAGTGCCCTCTCCCCGCACCGCCTGCCCCGTTCGCTCTGAACAGCTGCTAAGTTGCTTGGACCACAAGGAACTGTTATTTCACAGAGAACAGATCCCTCACAAACCCTGCTCTCTACAGATCTCTGTGTCTCTCCATCTCTGTATCTCCTGCTCTAGGAATCTCAGTAATCTACTCACATGGAGTCAAGGTTGCTTCGGGAAAAAGCCCAGATCTCCGACAGGGGCGTCTCCGCAGGGCTTTCTCTTCTGAACTCCTCCCTGAGAGATGCCTACCTTTGCCCCTTGGCTCCCTCTGTCCTTCTGCAAAATAGGGGTGATGGTGGAGAGAGGCAGGCCACCTGTAAGAGGCAGGACACGTCATCCTGAGCTGTCTGCAAGTGTGAGGTGTGTCATTCGTGGCGGTGGCAGTGCTACAACTGTTCTCAGGACGCTGGGACTGTGTGTGCACCATGTACTTAAACATTTTTTTTTTAAACATGCACTTTTTTTTTTTTCGGTACGCGGGCCTCTCACTGTTGTGGCCTTTCCCATTGCAGAGCACAGGCTCCGGACACGCAGGCTCAGCGGCCATGGCTCACGGGCCCAGCCGCTCCATGGCATGTGGGATCTTCCCTGACCGGGGCACAAACCCGTGTCCCCTGCATTGGCAGGTGGACTCTCAACCACTGCGCCACCAGGGAAGCCCACCATGCACTTTAAAAGAGGATCTTTATGGAGTTTATTTGAGGGGAAGGAAAAGATTAGTCAAGTGAAGAAACTCTGGCCCTGAGAGACAGACCCTCGGAAGTACCATCCTCCGTCAGCTTCTGACTTGCGTCTCCCGTTGGTAAATGGGGGGGACTGTCTTTCCCCCACACAGTGGCCACTGCGGTCATCGTGTTAAATATAATTAAAATAAATTCCGTCTGAGGAAGTATCCCTGCTGTTCTGGAATGTCTGGTTCTGGACAGCACCACCTGATTTCATATGGAAACTTTTTGGACAGTGTGGAAATGCTGCTCGGAAGTGCCATTTGGGGAGAAGTCTGCTAGGGGACTTCTAATGCGGCCTCTGCTCGTCGCCAGGCTGGCCAACACGGGGCATCTGGAGAGGACTGGGGTCCTGGGGGGATAAGCAGCTCTCAAGGGGCTGTTCCTTCCCCATCGTGATGCCGAGCCGCGAGGCACGGCAGGCCCTGGGCAGTGGGGTCCCTGGCAGCACACGGCCGGCTCCCCCGCAGGCCTTCAGCTGCCCCTGTCCCGTTGCCCCTCCGTGTCCCAGTCTGAGCCCTTGGCCCGACACCAGCTCCATGGCCCGGGGCCCCGGCTGTCTTGTGCCCTGAGTCCCTTGCTTGGAATATGTGTGCATTTGGACTCCGAGCCTTCCTTCTTTCCATCCCCCAACTTTCCCATCCCTGCCTCTGTGTGAACCCCCTGCCCGCTGGAAGGTTGGGTGGCACCAGGGTAGCGTGGAAAGAGACGTTAATGCCGACAGGAGCGTCCCTTAGAGGGCCTGGGCCAGGAGTCACACAGCTGGGCCCACCTTATCCCTGGCCGGGGACCCCCCACACTCACAATTTTAGAAGAACGAAGCCTCTAGGAGCTCAGGGCTGGTGGTCCATTTTTGACCCTTCGCTCTTCCCCTGGCGTCCTGGCGGGAGGGAACGCCCTGGATTCACAGCTTGATCACAGGGCGGCTGTGAGTGTAAAGGCCTCACGTCTTCCCCTTTCCTACAGGGGATGGCCTGTTTGTTGTTCGTTTGTTATCGTTGTTCTTAGTTGTTTGCATGCGAGGTCTCTATTTGGGGCCGACCTGTCCCAAAGCCAACCTTGGGGCACCATGCGTCTCAGAGGCCAGAACGCCTGCTGCTTGATGGCACCCAGAGCTGGGAGAGCTCGGCATGGCAAAATAGAGAGCGGGCCCACAGTGCATCAAACCCAGATGTTAACGGCTTTATTCTGACTCTCTGCGCTTATGCACATGCATCTCTTTTCCCTGGAGATCTTCGAGTTGGCTGGATGGCTACTTTGACTGCCAGATTCAAAAAGAAAAGGCCCATAAAATTCACAAATGCACAGTCACATGTGTAGTTTTTGCTCAGCCGCATCTCTGAGTGACCTAAATGTGGGCACTGGGGCCCGTCTTTGCTGTTTGATTGTTTAAGGCTCAGAAGTGCCCAGATTTCCAGTGCACAGAATCATCCCAATTCCATGTATAGAGCAAAGGGGCTGGAGTTTTGGTTAAAGAAAAGAATGCATCCCAACTTAATTTATAAAACGTTATGTTTTCTTTCAGCAAGGACACTTCCTATGTACACATCGGTGAGGGCAGTGGTATTAACAAAGGTACCTGATATGTAGCAAAGAGAGCTAAGCCTTCAGTAGCTGAACCTTCAGACAGTTTCTTTTATCAGCCTTTTACATTCTGAGTCAGAAAATCTTAACCTACAATTTCTTTTGTTGGGAATGAGTTGTGCATTGCTCCTGGCTGGGATTCCAAGTGTAACATGGACCAATGATGTCAAGAGCTTCCATGACCTTGATCACAGGTCTGCTCATCACGTGGACTGTGGATCTGACCAACCGTTGGGGAGAGGTGACTTTTTTCTCACTGAGGACTCCTGGGTTCCCTAGGCGCTGGGTCCCTGAGCCTGCATCACTCTTAAGTCCAGCCATACCTCGTTTTATTGCGCTTCACGTTTTTGCACTTTGCAGATACTGTGTTTTTTACAAATTGAAGATTGTAGCAGCCCTGCATTGAGCAAGTCCACTGACACCATTTTCCCAACAGCATTATTTTAAAATGAAAGTAGGTCCATTGTTTTTTTCAGACATAAGGCTATTGCATATTTAATACACTACAGTATAGTAGTGGGAAACCAAAAACTTTGTGTGAGTTGTTTTATGGCAATATTTGCTTTATTGTGCTGGTCTGGAACCAAACCCGCAGTGCCTCCGAGTTATTCTTGCAGAAGATTGAATGCTCCAGTTTGGGGAAAATAGTGGTGAAACCAAGAATTTGGTTGCTTTTGGATCTGAAAAATATTTTGTCATGCTGTTTCTATATTTACATGTGGTTTTAAAATATGCCTCCTAAAATATAGCATTAATTTCTTTTGTTCTTAGTGCAGAAAAGCATCAAGTGTTTGGAAAGACTCAAACTTCTGACAAATAAGCTGTTTACTCTTCAGTTTGGTCTTACTGAGAAATTTTAACCTTTTTTTTTTTCCAGTATTAATATGTGGAATTTTAGTCCTAAAGTGATAAGCTTGAGCTAGCTATTCAAAATACTCAGTATATCCCTCTGTTAGGTCATTTCAGTAAGCCTTTTAAAAGCAGACAGTGTTTTTTAATGGCATTTTAGTATCACAAAGAAAAATTTTTTTATTTCATCTTTTATTTCAAAAACTCACATGAAGAACTTACTGTCTCATAGTGTGGGAAAACAGAACACTGTTGTTCTTTTCTTTGCATAACACACATAGTTTGCCTCTGTGACTTGATAATATGCACGATTTTTATTATTTTCTTCAAGCTGGAGTCAAGACCAGAGGCCCTCAATTCCCCAAGAGTGAACAGTGTGTATAAATCAGGCTTCAGATGCGACCTCTTGTCTGCCCCAGCAGAGTGGGCTTCCACACTCCTCCTCTGGTCTGTATCACTGCTCAGCAGGTAATTATGGAATAAATGTAAAATCTCCTCTCTTGCAGCATGAGTTCTCAAGATGTCCCTGCTGACTCTGAGTTGTTCATTGTATGTTCTGGGGCAGCGTGCTGTCCAGTGTGCCTCTCACACGAATGCAGAGTTGGTTTGAGCTCTGCATACGAGGGGGCTTTGCCCAACCGTGCAGCAAGACGCCTGTGAGAGCACACACAGGTGAGGATAACCGCCATTAATATCAGTGACATCCCAGAGTGACGTCACTGAGGAATTTCGCCCATTGCTTCTTCTCATTTCCTGACCATAAGATCTAACTAGTGGCCAGATTTACACACTTCTCAATAAGTGTGACTTGACCTATTTCTGCAAGGAAAGCTCTGATCTTGAGTGCTGTTTCTGCAGTTTTGGTCTCTTTTCCCCCTCTGATGCCTTCATGCCACTAATTGCGATTGTTTTATCAAAGACACTGGATCTAGTGATGCACAGATTGGCAGGTCAATAAGAGTCAATTTTCAGTTAATGCTCATCTTACTTCCTAATAGCTCTTGACAATTTTGGTTGCTTGATAGAAATCCTCTGTTGCAGATTCACTTTTTATGATGTATGCTTGTGTTGAAGTCTGTTCATTATTTACATTCACTGTGCTGGAATAGCTAGGTTATTAGTTTCGTATTAAAAGTTTAAACAGTGATAAATATTAAAACTACTCTTTATTTTAAAAATATAATAAATTTACTTTATATTTAGTAAATATTAACACAATTATTAACTATTAAAATTATTTAAAAATTTGAACTTTTGGGTCATTGATACATTTTGGGTATTGGGGAGACAACACAGCATAATTGCAGCAATAAATATCCATGTGATGAATGTAAACGACACACAAATAGTTTGAAAACGTTCTAGGCAAGGTGTATGGCACTGTTTCCTGAATATTACCTGAGAACTGACCAGTGAGATTCTTCTAGGGCATGCACTTTAAGAAAACACCAGTTAGTAAGAACTTAAGGAGATTTCTGAGTCAATCATAATCAATATAAATTGTAAATTTGTGAAGTGGTGTGTATGAAACAGTCTCATCACCTTTCCTATTCAACCACGAAACCGTCAGCAGATCACCTGATAGCTGGGAAGCATGACCACGTACTTCACATTTGTTAGATCACGTTAACCTTCACGGCAGGCTGCGAAAGCCGACGTTATCACTGTTTATAGATAAGAACCACCAGGACTCCTGGTGACCACAGAGCAGGGAAAAGCTGAGGCTCGCCTGCCCTGGGCACGCTTGCTGCCTTCCAGCAGAATCGCTGGCAGACTTCGGACTCCGGAGGGGAAGACACAGGGAGGAAGGTTGGATCTTAGGAGAGAAGTTGTGAGGTGTCCCTGGGCACGTCCTTCTCTGTGGCCTGAAGGGGGGACAGGAAAGTAGACTGGATCGCACTGCTCAAATGCAAACAGAAATACGCTCCAGGTGTGAGCTGAACCGTGGCTGTCCATCCAGCCCAAAGAGCAAACACCCTCTGAAAACCTGTGTTTCCTCTTAAAAGTTCATGCAATTTTGTTTTCTATTGCATAATTTATCCTCCTGGTATTAATGTTAAGATATTTTAAATTACAATAGATTGAAATGGGAGCTTTTAGAATACGCCTGGTGCTCAGACCCGCCCAGCACATACCTGTTACTTCTGGGATAAAGGTGTCCAGCTCTAGCTCGATTAGCCCCAAATATGTAATTCGGTGATTCTGCAGTAGGGTTTGAAAAGGTTAAAAAAAAAAGAAAAGAAATCAATCCGACTTTCTCTTTGTTGTAATGGAGTGGTATAGGCAGCTGACCAACTCAATCTGGGTGGCCTGGGACTTTCTGGTTTTAGCATGAATGTCCGAAGTCCTTGAGACGCCTCAGTCCAGAAAACCAGGATGGCAGGTGAGCCTAGCAGAGGGTGTGGGGAGAACCTCTCCTTCTGCACAAGTAGCTTAAATTCTGCTGTGTGACGCTTCCTCCCGAGCTCAGCTCGGGGAGCAGGTAGTGATCTTGTCTTCATTTTCCCAGGGCAGATGTGCTGGGAGGTTATTTTGAAAGGCAGGCAGTCCATGAAAGACACACAGACCCATGTGATGATAAGGTTTCGGCCTAATACAATGAATAAATTGCTCATTTTTGAATTGTATAAATATAGTTCATTCCAGGCAAAGCTGCCTCTCTCTCTCATGCTGTCGGGGCCTATTAAAATTTGGATTATCACCTGTCTGTGGCAGCTTTAACTTTTCCAGTTACTTCTTTCTAATATTTTAATGTTTAACATTCATAAATCCACAGCCCGTGTCTACTCATGATGGCTCCTGTCTTTTTTGAATTCCCTGCCCGCCCTATTTAGATTATTTTAGCAACTCTTCACACTTCTGCCCCCTCTGTCTGTCCTTGCACGGATGGAGGAGAAACTTGGATGTCAGAAGTCACCAGATGTTATGCCACCAGCAGGACCACATCCTTGGGCAGAAGTGTGGGGATTACACTCAACCCCCCAAGAGGTTTGAATGTCCCCACCCTCAGTCTCTTTCTGTCTCAATCTCATTTCCTCCCAAGAAATTAAACCTAGTTTTAGTTAAGAACTTGTAAGGGTTTAAAGTTCTTTTTTTCCCCCAGAGTTGCCCCTATTTTTAAAATTCGGATCCAGCCATGGATTCAAGCAGTTAGCCAAGCTATACTGTCTTTGCCTCCTCTCCAACTTCACAGGTGAAAACTTGAAGCTGTACTCAGAGGCGGGAGACCCTTTGGTGATCTTTTCGGTAAATACAGCCACAAGAGGGGAGAAAAAGAACAGTACCTAACAGATCCAACTCCTGAGTCCAAGCAGTTTAACCCTTGGGTCATCGCGTTTGTATTCCACTTACTGGATTGTTAATAGATTTTCTTCATTTGTGTGAGATGTTGCAAATGATGTGCGGAGGCCGGCCGGTTCCTCCAGCGCCGGGACCAGAGGTCCACCTGTAAGGAGACGGCGTTAAAAGCTGCTGCAGTTGTTGTCTCCTGACAACATCCCAGCTGTAGACTAGCAATTGCAATCCTCGGGTGGCAGTTTTAATTATCGGCACTGGCGATACCATCAGCAAGTGTGTAATTACGTGTCAGTGTCCTGGCTGTTGGGTATGAAAAGTGGAACCAGTGAAATGATGATTGTGGAAGCGGTAGACTCATATTTAAACAATTCAAAATGTGTAACTGGCAGTGTCATTAAACAGAGAGAGTCTGACCCCAGCTGTCACTTACTTTTCCTTATGCAGATCTGTTCGTGCTGTCTGTCAAAAGAGCTCCATGGGCTGAAATGGGACAGAAGAGGTGACATAATTCTCAGAGCAAAGAGGGCTGCTCTCCTTAACTCCGCAGAGGCGTTCTTTTAGCCTAAACAAATATGACGGCGAAACTGTAAATAAACCAAGACCATTGCAGGAAACTCTGTAGACTTTTGCTGGTGAATACAGAAAAGCAGAGCATCAGCAGACATCCCGGCCTTAAGAAATGTGAGTCAAGCCTGCCCGACTACCAGGCACTTAAAGAATAAGCACTGTGATAATTAGAAGGGTTTATTTTTGAAGAAGAAAATGAGATGGCCCTTTTAGTTGTAGACTAAAATTTTGAGTCCAAGATGAAAAAATAAGTGTGAAGCTCATTTTGGAAAATGCTTGGTATCAACAAAGAGCAATGTGATTGGATGAAATTACGACACAGATTTCAACTTCAGTCTGGCTTAGGTTATAAGCTGTTATGGCCTCAGATGCCTTGAATCCAGTTTAGAAAACTGAAATACGTATGCTAAATAAATGAAGGTTAAAAATAGACCTGAGTGGCTTTCTAAGAACGGTGGGTTAAAAGTAAGGAATAATCAAATTTCTGCCAATGTAATTACATAGTTCTGTAGCCTACCAACTACACACTTCCGGGAGATGGGAGAAATGCACATTTGCTCTCAAAAGCCTTCATTTACTGGTACTCGAAAAAAGAGCTGGGTAACCAAGGGTTAAGTCTGCATGCATGCAGAAACAAATGAAAGGAGAGTTTATAAACTGAACTGTGGAGGTTAAGTGCCAGGGTTAAACTAACACAATGAACTGTGAACACAAAGAAAAATGTTTCTTTAATTTTTAAAATGTTTGCATTTCTCATAATAAACTGAACTTGCAGTTGCATACAAACAACATTATTTCATACCCTGGAGACACTACAATTTAAAGCTTTTGGAACTCAAACTGATTCTGGAAGCAATGCTGCCACTACAGAGGGGCTGTGGCAATTGTGATCTTCTGAAGGGCATCCAATCACACTTCTAGTAGCACGTTTGCAAGCAAACGCGGGCTCCTGCACACACACGGGTAGGAGGCGTTTCAAACAGGGTCAACTTTGCATTTATTTCTAGTTTCAAAGGTAAAGTTACTGATTTCCTCACAGGCTAACGGAAGCCATATTAATTGCCATGGTACGTTCAGATTTGAAAGTAGTACATAGGCACATGTTAAACCTCTAAGGATTAATTTGTATTTTATCAGCTGTGAAAAGGGCAATTTTTTACATATCTTGACTTAAGAGGTAGCCTTATTAGGCGTTCACTGGAAAACAAATTCTGCATATATTTTGCAGCAAGGTTTTAAACAAAATCATTTTTTTTCCTCCTCAAAAGTAGTAGAGTGCGACTAGGGAAGCAATTAGTATTTGTATCTTAGACAAACGCGGTTTTGGGGTTTTCTTGCTTATAAATATTTGTACGGCTGGTTAAAGGAAAGAATGATAGAAAATGATGTCCTGTTATATATTTTATCATAGTGGACATGGGGGTTTAAGGGGTTTCAGACCACGTTGTGTGCCTGTTGTGTGAATTGTCAAGCTACAGTGACAATTCTGTGTTATTTTTTGGGAGAGAGCATCCCGGGTTGCTAACATTCTTGCTGGGGTGGCTGTGGAGCTGCAGGTGGAAGGCACGGTGTGTGGGATCCCACTGCTGGATCCCTTGGTTGCTGGTGGAGAAGCCTGTGGCCTCGGCCGGCGTTGGTGAATTCCTTCCTCTGCCTTCTGTGGGCATGGCTGGTGGGCTCGGGTTCTCATTATCTCAGGGAAGTGGGGTCATCTGAGGAGAGCCCGCTTTTCTTACGTGTAAGCAAGGGATAAAAACCGAAAAGTGTATCAACAAACCCATGTTTCTGATGACGTTTTCCTCTGGAAAGAGGACTGGTTTCAATGGTGCTTATCGTATTTTCACCCCCAAAATATTAAGTGGCCCAGTTAAATCAAGGAACATAGTGAAAAAAAAAATTGTTCTCTGCAACATGCTTCGTCGAATGGCTTGTCCTGTTTTATTTGAAAGGTCCCCAGAGAGATCACTCCCACAACTTCTTTTGGAAGTCTGTTCTGCAATCTAATAGATCGTATTGTCAAATGCTTTGTTAAACTTTTACTAGAAGATGTGTATTGCACTCAGCATTGGCGGTTCTTGAAATTCTATCAGGGAAGTGCAATCAAATTGGTCTCCCATGACTTGTTCCTTGGTTGACGTGGAATGGGTTCCCCTCTACTTCTGGCGTTTTCCAGGGAGGGGAGCCTCCCCTTCCTTTAAGCCTCATATGGGCACCGTGTTCATCATCGGGAAGAGGTTGTCTCAGGGAGCATGGCCCGTGATTTCCTTTCAATTTTGACAAATCGTGCCACATGAATTTAAACTTCCAGAGATGGAACGCGCCTACCCCTTCGTGCTAGAAATCCCTAACTTGGGAAATTGTACACATTCACTGGGGTTCAGCTTCCGTGCTGGGTGGTTTGGCCCACTTTTCCCTTTCAGATGACTTTGTGTGACTGAGCTATTTTAAATGATTCTCCCCTGCCTCTAGTTTGCTTCTGAACTGAGAAAGTTTTTATCTGCAAATAAATAGCTAATCCATCCCAGGAGTTTCCTGCGTCCTACATGCTCCCTTCCTCTGGAAGCTCCAATGGACTTTTGACTAATGAGGTGACCTTAAGAGAAGTCCTTGCCTGGATGTCCATTGTGGCCGGCCGTGGTGATGACAAGTGTGAATTGCACACGAGGAAATGGCCTCACACAGTTCCTTCTGATGTCAGTGCTTGGCCAGTAAGCCTGTCCTGCTCAGGCTCAGGCCCCAAATAACTTCCATCACCATATATTAACGGGATTCAGGCCAAGTGTTAAGTGCCCATTATCACGTGTCACCACGCCATTAAGAGTTACGCAGTACTGATGATTTTAGGCATTGGTACTTGACTGTCCTCTGTCAAGAGAAGATAGGTTTAAAATGAATGAATTTCAATTCTGCCTCTTTGAGGCAAATTCTTACCAATCTACAGAAAAGGGCATGTGACATATTTGACCCATGGGTTCCCTAGAATATTATTTTTCAATGAAAGATTTAAAGGAGAAACAAATGAAAAAGAAAGGGAAAAAACCCAAATAGTTCTTCTGTAAGCACTAGGCTTTCTCAAGAATCCAGCAGCTACTAGACTCTCCAACCTCAAAGTGTGGCCAGACCACCCAGCTTCCTCCTTCTCTCTCATTTCTACTTCCCGGTGTCCCTGGCCTCCACCTGTCCCCCCAGCTCCTCTGGGGCTCCGGTCCTGGCATCCTCGGGAACGTGGCTCTCCCTGAATGTGGCGCGCCAGGCTGGGGCAGGAGCCGGAAGGGTGTCCAGGAGCCCATCTGATGGGGTTCTGGAGGGACCCTGCCGTATCCGCTGCCGCTGGAGGCCGTGTCCGAGGGAGACTGTTCAGGAGCCTCGTCAGCAGTTGTACCACCTTAAGTATTTTCCTCAGACTGGGAAATTGCCATAATTATAATGTTTTGTTCATTTCATTTCAGACATTACTATTCTGTGGGAATAATAGTGAACCCCATTGGAGCATATTGAGGTTGTCATGATGAACTCTCCAGACTAGATGTCTTCATGGGGTCTGTTGACTTACCCCGTGAATTGTATGAGGATTGCTAAGACCACTGCATCAGACGAGTGTTGCCGGCGATGTCCCCAGAATGTCACTGGGGATCTGAAATAATATTTCACCTGTGCCGACCAATCAAAGCTCTCTGAGGCCCGTCAGCCAGGAGGGCGGCAATCTTGTCTCAGCAGCATTCTACCAGCCACACACCTCCAGGGCTGAGAAAAGACATGCCTTTAACTGCTGAAATACTCCATCGACTTTTCCCATGAAAGCATGTCACTGCAAGGCACAGTTGTGTACAGGACAGCATGCGTTTCGAGTTACATTTCTCTTTTATTTCTGTATCAAACAAGATATCTAGTATCCAGTCTATTTAATTGCTGGGATGAAGCTGGATTCATTTTGGGATGTCATCCTTCTTCATTACGCCTCGGGTTTTCCTCATCATGAGCTTCCTCGGAGGACAGAGACAAATACCTAGTTTTCACAAGGACGAGGTGTCACTTGAATGCATTTTAAACGCTACCCTCAGCGAGTGCAGTCAACATTTTAAAGATGGAACAATTACACACTAAAACGACACGAGAAACATGCTTTCTAGAGAGATCGCTATTGCATCTCCATGGCAAGTGCAATATTTAGAGAGAAAAGTTCTTTCCCTAGACTTTACCCATTTGTGAGCAAATAAAATAACTGTTAACCTAGAAATCACATCCTGGGTATGTATCATCGCCTAAGTATTGCTGGAAGTTTTCTTCCAAGTTGTGTGAGTCTTAGCTTCCTTAGTATTTTATAATTAATGACAGATTTGCAGTTTAATTTTTTTTCTGCTTACAAAGAAAACTCGGGCTTCTTCCAGAAAATTCTCAAAGTACAGAAAAGTAAGAAGCAGCGGCCCATGCCCTCAATTCTACCCGTTGAAGGCTGTCAAGTGAAGGGCTGTATTTTTGGCTAATGTGATAAGCTTTTAAAGTTTCAAAAACAATGTCTCGAACTAGTACGGTTTTTATTCTCTCATCTTAAGATATTTGTAACTTCATTTTAAAAGCTCTCCATATGATCGATGAAGTGCCCAAGATTGCTGGGAATACCTTAACTCATTCATCTTTAACATTTCCTGAAAAGCCTGAATTTAAGCTCGTGTGAGTGCTGACATCATTTTTTATTTCATCAGGAATCTGTCTTTACTTAGCTTGCATCTGGGGCTGACATGACATATCAGGACCAGATGAAGTGGAGTGGAGGAGCCTGGGCCCAACCAGCGGAGAAAAGGTACCAAGCTACGGCTGGGTGGCATCGAGGTTGACAGCCCAGGGCCTCTATGATTGGTGTCTGGGCCACACAGAGGGAGCCGTGCACAGATTTTCACGCCAAAACGGGCCATGGTCACAGTCACCTAAGAGGTCACTGTGTCTGCTTGAGGACCCCACACCTAAACCCTCTTGGATAGGGTTTACCACTTAATTGTGTGCATATTGGTTTCCAGGAAATTTGGAAGGAATTGTGGCTGGCTCCGTTCGAAGGCATTGGTTTGTTTCTCAAGGATGTTTGCAGAAGTAACTTGGATGAAAAGGACTCCTTTAAAATCTCTCTTAGCAGCCAGCAGAAGTCCTTCTCATCAATTTTGGGGCTTTTACTAAATCTCAGAACCTATCACCTAACACAAAAAAATCAAGTGCAGATGCAGGCTGTCCATGAAGATGTCACACGTCTAGGAGAAAAGTCGGAGGGGTCTCTGGGGCCCCCTGGGAGGTTTCTTCTGGGGGGTGAGTCACGGCCGTGGGAGTGACTGTGGGCTGCATGTCATTGCCTCCCAAGCACAAGCGTGTTCAATAACATCTGAGGTGTGCACACTTGGACTCAGGGTGATGCGTGGAGGAGAGACCAGTTCTGATGCACCATTTTCAGGGAGGTCAGGGACAGAAAGAAAGACCTAGAGCAGGAAATGTGGACCTTTTCTCATTTCAGGGGCAGGAGTCTGCCCCATCTAGGGTCTCTAGCGTGGAGAGTGAGGTCAGGGATGCCAACCCCTGGTCACTGCAGTGGCTGTCCACGCTTTAGAGGGGCCACGGTGTGGCTGGAATCTGAGCAGAAGCTGCCAACTGTCAGTAAACCTGGGGGTAAGGAAGCAGGAGCACTTGTCCCCATGCAGCTGCAGAGCACCCAGCAGGCCCTGACGTGGCACCACGTTTAGACCGGGGCATCAGGGAATGCAGGAGGGACAGGCTCGGAGCAGTAGGTGGAGGGGCTGCCACGACACTGAGGACGCAGTTGGACAGCGGGGCGCAGAGGAGGCGAAAGCCACTGGGGTTATTTAACCGGAAGAAAAGAAGGCTGGAAGCAAACGAAGAAGCAGCCCGGGTGCAAACAGAAGGTGTGTATGCGTGCATGTGTGTGCTTGTGTATGCATGCATGTGTGTGTGTGTGTATGTGCTTGTATATGCATGCATGCATGTGTGTGTGTGTTAAGGGATTTTTTTTCATAGAAATAGGAACGATTTATTCAGAAAAGTTAAAAATAAACAACAAGGTCCTACTGTATAGCACAGGGAAGTATATTCAATATTTTGGGATAAACCATAATGGAAAAGAATATTAAAAAGAATGTATATATATATATATGTATAACTGAGTCACTTTGCTGTACAGCAGAAATTAACACAACATTGTAAATCAACTATACTTCAATAAAAAAATTTAAAAAAAGTTAAATGCTGCTCTCACAATTTCTTCACACCCACGAACGATATAAAGTTCTTCTAAAATAAGTGCGTAGTCAAAAGATGTCTACTGAAAATAACTCATGTGTTTTCCCCCTCTCAGCCTCGCGTTCTCCTTCCTCAGACCCTGACTCCCAGGTCCAAGCTCCTGATGCACAGCCGTGTTCATAACACGTGTCACACACTCATAAACTTCCCTCAGACCTTCTGGTCTGCTTCTCTGTGGTTCCCCACTTTAATTTTCTCAGAAGGGAAAATCAGTTCCACCGGGTAGAAACGAACCTCGCGTGGACCTCTAACGGCCTCAGTCAGGAGTCCCGTTCGGCACAAGTGATTTAGTCACTTACACGAGTTTCATTGTAAAGCTCTTGCCTGGTTCCAGTCTCTTGCCCAGCACTTCGATCAATAAGGTGTTATTTGCTTCTGCAACCTCGGCCAGCTGTTTCCTGGTTTTAAATTAGCTGTTGAATCAAACATTGGGTTGGCAGGCATCCACTTCTCTGTCTACCTTTGACTGGTGAGCACTGAGTAGCCAGCAGCTCTGGGGGAATCTTTGTGTGTTTGGGGGAAGGTTTAGGATAAACCTCACTGATCTGTGTTCTTCATCTGACGCCCAAACTCTGATTCTTTTCACTTTCCCTCCCCTGTATCTTTCCTTCTCTGCGATGTCCCTCCTACGGCAGCTGCAGAAGGACAAACCGTAACACAGGGTCTTCCGTCTTCAGTTGGGATGACCTCTGACAACTCCCTCACGTCGCACTCTTTGCTTCACTGCGGCTGCTTACCGTGCTGCTTGGAGCATCGTTCTGGGAATATAATGTGCTCCAAGACCTGGGACAAGTTCTGCCATCAATATCCTGCAAGTTCCCCCAAATCTGGACCCTCTGGTTCAATTGTGTCCCCATCACCAGAGAGCAAATGCTGGCCTCCTAACACAGCCTCTTGAAATTCAATTTTGCACAAGTTCTCGGCTTAAATCAGCCTCAACTCATAGTTAGTGCTTGTTCTGCTAAGATGTAGTTTACTTTTCAATTTTTCAAGAACATAAACTTGATAACTGTCATGAAAGCCAACACCCTTTGTTATTTACAGTTAAGCTCTCCCCTACTTTGCTTAAGAAAGAAGTATACTTGTGTTTCTTGGTGGTTATTGCTGTAAATCGAGCTGGGGATTAAAAAAAGCAGGTGCATTAACTATTGGGGTCACTGAAGTTTGTGGAATTGCAAAAGAAGCTGAAGTGAGAGACAGGCCACTCACAAAGGACAGCATTTGGCCAAGATCCTTTTGGTTGCAAGTGACCGAATCCCATGCTGCAACTCCCTGCAGGAAAGTAGGAACTCAGCAGGATTGGTCAAGTAATTTGGCTGGATCAGAGTTGAGCCTGTGTCCTTGGAGATCTACCTTGTCTGTCTTTTACATCTCTGGGTTGTGTGTTCTTCTGTTTGGCTTCATTCCTCCCCCACCCCCCAAGTTAACAGAAAATATGGCCATTCACACCATGGTCAAGGACTAGTAGTTTTGGAGAGAAGAGAGCTAACATCTTAGAGACAGCTCTGACCGGCGTGGCTTGGGTACCACGACTAATCATAGGAACAGTTATAAGGGTGGGGGACATGGTGCTCTGATGTCCTGGGCTGTCAGGGTCCATGCCTGTGCTGGTGGGGAAAGGGTTAGCTCCGCTGGCACCCCATGGAATAGATCCTGCAAGAATGAGGAATTCTGTTCTCAAAAGAAGGAATCCCTTCTGGGTGACGGGGAAACTCCCTGGGCAATCAACTCTCCAGGCATCCAGGATTAGGAGAGATGCAGCCTTTTACCTCTGAAGATGTTGAGATGTGAGTAACACAGGGATTTCAAGTCTACCTGTTTCTTGTGTTAAGCGGATACACTTAATAGCCCCCTATTTGAATATCATCTGTGCCTTGGGACTTGGGTTAACACCTTTATTTACCTAAATTCTGAAGACACCTGGTTGCATCACACCACCTTTCACCTTGGCTAATGCCATCTATTCATTAGCCCCTCACTTGATCTAGTCAATGAATAATAAGTTATGTTACATCACTCCTGAGAAAAGCATGGGTTTTTTTCATTAAATATTAGGGCATGAAATTGTTACATCAGCCATTATAGGTTGAACATAATCCCAAGTAAACCCAACAGGTAAATCTCTCTGCCTTCTCAGGTTCACCCAATATTAACTCCATACCAGATCAAAGGGTTACTTAGCAACGTTTGTGAGTATTTGGGGTTCATGACTATTCCCAGGACCCACTGCCTTCCAGGACCCACGCCTGTACATGTGGACACATAAACACATGTACCTGCGCATCCATGTCCTGGTGAACTGCTAAATAGGTTTGACAATATTTATGTCTTCCTAACATTTTTTATTTCAAAACTCTGCCATGCTATGATCTTTTTCTTCCTTTTTTACAGAAGAGAAGGGTTCCCTTTCCCCTGCCCGTGAGCTGGATTAATAGTTAATGAAGCCTGGGGAGGAGGGACAGAGTCTGTGGGGTGTGATCAGAGATGAGTCTTTTAAAACACAGCTAAACATGTGTCCTGGCTTAGCTGCCCGCCGGCTTCCTGCTGGGCCTCCTGCAGAGACCATGGTGTTAGAGCCCAGACTCCACTCCCACCCTGGGCTGCAGAGCTGAGCTGGTGCCTGGAGGGGGCCGCCTCCCCATGCTGGAGCCCTCTGCTGATCAGATGGTTGTCCGGGCTCTGATCCTCAGGGCTTCACTCTCCTTCCATGAGAAGGAAGACTTGGGCTCACTGAAGGAGGCAGGTCGGAACGCGAAGCCATGAGAACAACTTCCTGGTGGCAAAGTCCCGGGAGGATCCTGGGCGGAGGGACCACTGGCAGTTAGAGGAGAATATTGATCTTCCAGGCAAGGAAACCCCACATCCTGCTAGCAAAGGGCATAGCGGCAGAAGCAGTGGGAAGGGGCCTTGAACCTGCAGTCTGAAATAGACTCAGTGTGGCTGTAGGCCTGGGGGGGTGGGCTCCCAGCAGCTGTTGGGAGGGAGGTTTGGGGACTTGGTGCTCCCTCATTAGTGGATGCCTTGAGACATGGGCTCTGCAGAGGACGTGGGTCAGGTTTTAGGCAGCAGAGCCAGGAGAAGCAGGAGGTCTCCATTCCCTGTGTGAAGTTCAGACACAAAGGATGCCAGGCTGCCATCCTGCCACGAAGCTTACGGTGGAGAAAGATGCCAGGGCAGCCACAGAGGGTATGGCTTCTTTGGCTGAAAGTGAGCAAAACAGCTCTGGTCCCTGAAAGCGAAAAGGGAATTTCCTGGCAGGATCTGGAGGCCCCAGGGAACTGGTGGGAAGGCTGGAAGATGAGCCAGTCTCCTCCAAAACCTAGAAAACAAGAAGCTCAGGGCGTTCTCCCAGCAGGGGCGTCTGACATGATGGAGACACCTCTGTTCTCAGGAGAAAACTCCAGAGCCCCTATTTTCAGATTTCTGGGAGGGAGGAAGCAATGCTTCTAAAGGAAATCTGGGTGCTGCTGGGAAGGGCGTGGACGGTGGGCAGCCCCAAGCCCCGTGTCCACCCAGCGCCCCTGTGAAGTGATTTTCCTGAAGGTCCCTCTGGAAGGATTACTTTTCTTGGAATCCTTTGTTATTGTATTTTTTCCCTTGCATTTGGCTTTGGACTTACAGTCGGGCGCCCTTAGATCCAGAGGCCCCGACTCCTCACGTGTTGCCCGGAACAAAGCCATCCCCCATACAGAGCATGATGCTTCCAGAGTTTCCCAGGAGCTGCTTAGAGGCTCAGGGCAGCCCGTGATCTGCTGAGAGAGCACTGGTACAGTGCTCTGGTGCACTGGTACCAGTGCATGGCAGTAGCCATGACCCCAGAAGCCAGAGCGGTCAGTGTCAGCCTCTGGGTGGACTGACTTTCCAGTATCAATCCTACAGGCGGGACCTGTCTCTGGGGGTCGACTGCTACCCTTGGCCAGTTGGCATCATCATTTAGCATTGTGCAAAGAGCAAAGCATGCCACGAGGAGCTGTGGGACTTTGGGAGAGCTTTTGCCTCTCTCTGTTTCTTCCTCAATAGCATGAACAGTCTCACAGGGGAAGAGCAGGTGCTGTGTTTTACCTGCTCATCCTCAGTCTCCCCAGCATTTCCCACCCGCGCTGTGGATGGATGGATGGATTGGAGGAAGCAGAAGCCTAAGGACTTATCATGCAACCTCGTCCCCCTGCAGAGGAAGAAATGAGAGACTTTGTTTACGAGCAAAACCAAACTCCAACCAGTGATGCAGCCACAGGACAATCAAGGGACATGTCTTGTCGGGATCCAGATGAAAACACACAGGTACAATCTATCACATGTCAACATTTCACATAAAATACGTATGAAAGGATTTTGTGCCAACGCGTGATGGAACAAGACAGACCTTAAATCACTGGCCTCTGTTTGAACCTGCAAATCTTTTTAATTTTAAAAGTATTTAAACTCGTAACGTTCATAAACGAAGTTATGACAGTTTGACAGAAGAGAGAAGTCGCCGAGCAGGACAAATATTTTCCTAATGGTTTTGCTTTTTTCATTCTTTTAAATATCAAGTAATAATATTTTTTAATGTTTTTGTAAACATGAGATGTTTTAATGCTTGAAAAATTGTATCTCATAAATAAGCTTTATTGTCTGTCAAAAAGGATGAAAATATAACTTTACATTTCTGTTTTAAAGTAATTTTAGTGCCTATTAGCTATAAAGTAACAGTTATATATAATTTAGTGTATGTAGTCACTCGAAACAACTTGACATCTTCACACAAACAGAGAACTATGATAATAGTCTTGGGATTTCATTGGAAGTACGCACCACTACGGGATATTAAAATAACTTATGGTGCACTGTAATTCTTGTTTTGTATTTGTCCAAGTAGTTGTGAAGCAGGCTATAAAGTAGTAAAATGAAAACCCATGCTCCAACTCCAGCTCTGATGCATTCTGAAGGTTAGGGTCATCTTTTCTAAGCGTGATTAACCTCATTGACATTTCTGGGTGTCATCTTTGACTTTTTCTTTCTTAATATTTTCTGTTTCAATGGCCAATCCTATTTGTCTTAGCTTATGATTTGAGACACGGTAATGACTTCTTTAAGATAAAAACGCTGACAGCGTGTAGCAGCGATTCTGCTTATAATTGACCGAGAGTCAATTACTTGTTGCTTTTAAGAAGGTGCAGACATAGGAATTTTTGCTCTGAACAAAACAAACAAACCAAAGCAGAACTCTTAATAGTGGTCTTGCCTATTGTTTTAATTTGAGTATATAAATAAGGTTCAATAGATCAGCACGGGGCTGAAAATGTTTAGCAAGCCGAAATGCAGACGTGAGGTATGCCCATAAATGAAATAAGAGAACATTAAATCTTACTCTGCTAGTTTAAAGGACAGATAATTTGGATACAATCCATTTTAAAGTGTATCTCTGAGGAATCTGTGAGAGGAGTATTTTGTGACTATTGTAAACCAGCTGTAAGGACAATATTTAACCTACTTAAGAGAAAAAACCATTTCCTGCATCATTTATAGAGCTGACATATAATTATGTTTGCCTCATTAAAGCATGCCCAACATTATCCTCTTTCTGGCAACGCACATCACCGTCTGCCCTTGAATAGAATGAAAAGGCATTTCTTTAAAATACTCCTTAATTGTACTTTTGCATTAATTTTCATTGGCCTTTTGCCCACTGCTAGGTCTCAGTATCATTTGGAGCTGAAACACAATAAATGAAAATTCTTCCACAATAACTAACCCTTTGCTTCAATATTATTCCTGAGAGAGAAGGAAAGAAATCATTTTTGTGTGGTTAAAGATGGGCGCCATTTATAATCTACATATTGCAATTAAAACCACTCAAGGATTTGACTTCCGTTAATTTTAATTGAAGTGGTATGTGGGCAGGGATTAGGTGAATGTGCAGATGTGCACAAAAATTAATATGAACCTGGAGAAATGTCTTTTTTCCATAAAAGGACTGACCAAATGTTCACAGATGGAATTTGAGAGGACCCTTATTGAATAAACCAGTAGGGCTCACTTGGGCCATTTCTGTAGCAATTCCATATACTTTATGTTGGAAAAGACATGCCCCTTTCTTTTTCTTTATAAATTATTCTCATGCCTGATTAGTTAATGTCTTTAATTTGCATTAGTGCACCTAAATGAAAGTAAAAACAAATTAGTCCTATAAATGTACTTTATAGACGATGGTCTAAGGAGGTTGGCTAACAGATATTAATTAAGCATATTAACCACAGAAGTCTCTGGTGTCAACTGGGACCCTGGGGATACACGTAAAACAGAAAAGAGAGAAGAGGAGACCGTTTTTGGAGTTGCATAGAACTTTTCAAATGTAAGAAATTATGAAGAGTTTGGGACTGTGAGGTAAAAAAAAACTGAAAAAACACATGTATTTCTTTCTGGTATTTCTGAAAATTAGTGCAGGGGCCGTCTCAGAACAGGTGTGCAATAAAACGTTCTGAATAAACAAAGAAAGATGAGTTTATGTATTACATTTTTAATTTTAACTCAAATGTTTCAATACTTCTAAATAAATAATAAAGCAATGATACACAAGCTCAAAAGCACACCGCCTTACATTTCAATAATAACTTATAATTTTCAAGCATGATATCCGATTCTCCACAGCATTCCATATAAAGAAAAGAGGAAAAAACAGAAAATTAAAATAAAATCCCACAATAGTCAATGTGAAAGGATCTTAATTCTTAAAGTGGGTCTGATAAAAATTTTGAAGATAGGGAAATACGACATCAAACAGAAGCTTAATAAAGATTATTATTATTAATAATAATAAAGCTATTATTAATAGCTTTCTACAGGGAGATGCACTTTGATATCTGCCCTTCCTTACTGCCTGTAATTCATTCATAAAGCAGATGAAACGTTCACTGCAGAGGGGAGCCCTTTGTCTGGATAAATCCCTGGGCTCAGCACTTGGAAGTGTACCAGGCTCTGGATGGAGGCTTTAAGATCTGCCCTTTCCTGCTGTCAGAAGAGCCTCCTGCCTTTGCCGCTTGAAGAATCCATCAGCCTGGAAGCAGCTAGCTTTGCCTTGAAGAGAGAATCTGCCTAGTACCTATAATTCTTCAAAAGGTGTTTTCTTGCAAGGCATTCCCTGGTCACCGAGTCGCTGTCGCGGGCCTGGGAGGGGGAGATGGCTGTGGTCACATTTCAGTAACTTAGGACTTTGGGAGGAGAAACTAGGCTAAACTTTCTGGTTCCCTGGTCAATGCTCAGGCTACTGGACTAATTAACTTATCTGTTAAAGATGACATTTTCTCACCCCCAAATACAGGTGGTTCTGATAAATCTAGATATACTTGGCATAATTATGAAGAGTTTCAAATATCTCTTTTATGAATTTCACAACTCTCCCAAATTCTCCAGTTGAAATATTATTAACTTAGGCACAGGGGTCTGAGTTGGTAGATTTGACGTTGGCAAAGATGATGAATTGAATTCCGAAGGGATCACGGAAGTCAGAAAAATCCAAAAACGGTTCATTTCTACCCATATATTTTACTAATTGGATGAATGTTTTAATTTGATTTTTTTCCCTGAAATTCTATCATGTAAAAGTGAGGATCTGATGGAGATTCTCTTGATTTTCCTGCCGTCTGCATCGTTCTCGCTTCATAACTCCAGGAAATGAGCAAACCGAATTCTTCCAGGCAAATAAGTGGACTCCGGTTCTGGGTCAGGGAACCTGCGAGATTGACGGTAAACTCTGGGCATTACTACATCCAACTCAGTCATCTCACAGGAGCTGTGGTCCTTGGTGCTTTCCTCTGCAGGGGCGTACCTGGTCAATGATGTCACGTCGTGTGTTCACAACTCTGGAGCTGGGACAATATCCCTCTCTCTCTCTCGAGATAACCTCAATTCTGAATGAGAGTAATAAGAGTGATAACTTTTAATCCGCTTCTGTTCATATAAATAATCACAGCATTTGCAAACTTCAGCTGTTGTATTGATGACAACTTATGCGCAATCCCTCTCCTTATCCACTACAACAGGCTACTGTGGCCTCAGGTAGGTCATAGAGACAGGTCATCGGGGGTCAGCGAAGGCCAATCAGAGATCCGGAAAAGTCCCCCACCTCATTTCTAGTTCTCACCCCAATTCTGCAAGGGAGGTAATGTCGCTACTTCTCAATTAGAATATCGAAGGGCAGAAAAGTCCCCTTTCTGTGACTAATTTAATATGTTCCCCATTGTGTCCTATTTAAAAATCCAGTCAAAGCAATTCTGAGATTTAGCCCCAGCTCGTAAAGCACTTGTGCATTTTCTTCTCTCAGGAAAGAGGAGGATCAGACAGGCAGGTACCATTCTACTCTCCTCCTCGATGGCTGAAATCTTAGAGTTAAATTTATTGCTCTATGACAGCATGCTAGTTACAGTAAGCTAGGTAACAAAGAGCCCCCAAATCTCAGAGGCTTAAAACAGCTAAGGTGTATCTCTTGCTCAAGTTATATGCCTCTGGAAGGCTGGCCGGGACCGCCGCTGACACACAGCTCTGATCTGGGACACGGCCGGCCCTCCTCCAGTGGGAGAGGGAAAGAGAGAGCTTGGTGGAGCAGGCAGTCACTCTTAAAGCTTTTGTTGGAAGTGACACGTCACTTCGGCTACTATTTAATTGGCAAAGCAAGTCATGTGGCCACACACAATGTCAAGGGGAGAAGACCATGTGTCTGGAAGGGGAACCAGCAGGAGTGTTTGTGAGCAGAGTGATGTCTGTGACAGGTAGGGAGCTCCTGACTCCACCTTCCTGGTATAAGGGGCTTTCCCTCTCACTAAGCCTCTGATGTCTACTTTGAATATTTAATTTAAATGTTCTGTTTCATGTGGGGTCTGATGTTACAGATTTCTTTCAATATTCTGAAACTCTATGCTATATAAATTATTAAATATTAGTAATTATGATAATTAGATTAAACCTTTTACTCATTCACTTATTCATTCATTCCAGTCTTATCTCAGGATATCCCTTCCCTCATTTCTGTAAGTGAGATTGTCCCCTAATTTTTGTATCTTACTCACAATTTTATCTCCTAAGGCTGTTAGGGTTTTATTTTGGTTTTCTGGGCTTGGTAGGGTGGAGGGTCTTCTGGTCACATAGTTACTGACCAAGGGAAAAGAGGGAGGGATGTCCAGGGTGGGGCACAACACCTGGACTGGGAAAGTGAGGGGTGGAGAGCTGGGAAGGCGTGCAAAGGGCAAGGATCCAGAGGTGCAGCGGAGGGCAGCTCCACGCAGGGGGCGAATGTGTGCTCCACAAACAGCCAACTCTTAGACTTGCAGCATTCTGTGAGGTCTGGCAAAACTCTGCGACCCTGTTCAGGAGATTGGAGCAGGAGAAGACAGTAGCAGCTGGGAAGCTAATTGTGGCACTTCATTTTCTCTTTAGAGCATTCTTCCAGTAACGCACCGCAGTACTTTGCAATAATGCAGTCTATACTGGAAAAACTGTTTGCAGTTTTTCTCTCTCCCTCTTTGTTTCCTTCTCCAAGTAGGTTATAAGCAGCTTGAGGGCAGACATCTCACCCTACTGCTATCCTAGTGGTAGTCAACTGGCAGTCTGTCTTGCGGCTGGCACCCCAAACCTGTTGAATAAATACCATTTTTCCTTGATCCTGTATGTTTACTTTTTTTTTTTTTTTCCCGGTTTGCGGGCCTCTCACTGTTGTGGCCTTTCCCGTTGCGGAGCACAGGCTCCAGACGCGCAGGCTCAGCGGCCATGGCTCACGGGCCCAGCCGCTCCGCGGCATGTGGGATCTTCCCGGACCGGGGCACGAACCCGTGTCCCCTGCATCGGCAGGCGGACTCTCAGCCACTGCGCCACCGGGGAAGCCTGTTTACTTTTATCTCAATGTAAATGTGCCAAACTTACTTGTCAGAGTTATGACACCACTTATTACAGACGTGCACCATCCATGAGCAATATATCCATCATCTGAGTCCTGGCTAAGTGGGCGCTTCGCTGCCCTGCAGGGAAGCTCAGGGACGAAACACTGCTTTGCCAAAAACTCAAAGTCCTCCCCTGTCTTTTCTTTGAAAAGCTGCCAACTTGTTTATGTTTCCCAGGACTCTGTTTAGGTTAGGAATATTTGGAAACTTGATAACAAAAATTTGTCACAAAAATGAGATTTTTTGTTTTCTATATATAAAAGTACACCATGTTCATTGTAAAACTTCTGCAAGTCAAAGGGAAGACATGGCCCCCTATGTTTATAGTCTCTCTTCAACGCATGGGTGGTCATTACTTTACCAACTTGGAATTCTGTTCTTTGTTTTGTTTTGTTACCTATGATTCACAGTTGACAATAGATTGTGACTATTTCCCATGTGAACAAATTTTCTTAACATAAGTCTAAAAGAGAGAATAGATGCTAGTCTATCAGAGAGAAGAGGCAAAATTCATTTAACCAGCCCCAGTTGGACATTTAGGTCGTTTAAAATTTTTACCATTATAAATATCATTGTGATGAACAACAACGCACAAAATTATTTGCAATTGCCTTTGCATGTTCCCTTAGGAAGAGTTCTTAGAAGTGGAATCCCCTGGTCAAAGATTGTGCCCAATTTAAAACATTTTATAAAATTGCATTTCAGAAAGATTGCATATAAAATAACACTCATAGGTCATGCATGAAAGTACCCATTTCCCCAAATTCTCACCCACACTGGGCATTTTGTGTTCTTTAATTTTTGTAGATTTGATGCCATAGAACTGACGCTTTGTTGTTCTTTTAATTTGCATTTCTCTGATTACAAGAGGTAGAACTTTTTATTACCACACACTACTGGCTCTCTGATGTTCTTCTCTTGTGAATTGTTTGATTCTGGCCTTGGTCTATTTACCTAATGGGGTGTTTTTATTTTTTTCTTATTAATTTGTAAAAGTCTTTTGTAGATTAATGATATACTCTTATCATATATCTTTTGAGTGGTTTCAAGTGGTTTATCATTCATTTTTTTGCTTGTATATAAAATTGGTGTGTTTAAAACTATCACTGTTTTATAGCATTGTTTTGCTTATGTGTTCATTTACACTATCGTTCCTCCCCTAAGTTGAAGTATTTTCTACATTTTCATCTTCTTTTGTGGTTTATTTTGGTATTTTACTTTAAAAAATCCATCAGGAATTAATTTTAATGTTTTCTGAGATGGAGGATTTGACTTAAATTTTTTTCTAATTAGTCATTTAAACTTAAGTCATTTATTAAGACTTTAACCTCTGCTTTGAAATGCACCTTCATCATGCTAAATTCCTATACACGTGTGGGTAAAGTTTTATTTTTTGCACTTTCATCAGTCTATTCTCTTGCCAGTGCCTCACTGTTTTAACTATTGTAGCTTTGGAGTTCATTTTATCAAGTCCCTTTCATTCTATCCCACCCAAACATTTTCTGATTGTTCTTCTTTATTTATTTCCTAGATAAATTTTAGAATCATCTTATGAGGGGAAAAAATCCCATTTGGAGTACAAATGGAATTAAATTAAATTTATAAGTTAGTTTGGGAAGACTGGACATATTGTCATATTTATGTTATTAATTTTTCTATTTAAATCAACATGATAAGACTTTTGATTTAAGCCTTTTTGTTTGGGGCTCAATCGATTTTGCTGTTGACTTTAAATATTTTTATTAAAATCATTCTTTGGTATTCTATATTTTTTGTTTCTGTTGTGAATGCACTCCTTTTTACTATATTCTCTATCTTTTTATTGCTCCTGTACAGGAAACAATATAAATTTTCTATACCTATTTCTATCTCACTGTCTATGACTTATCTAGTTAGTTGTAATAGTGATACAGCTCATTACGTCCTCTTCTAATGCAGAAAATCTGTGAATAATATTTTTGTCTTACTCTTCCAAAATTTATTCATTTTTTTTCTGAACTTACTGAATTGACTAGAATGGCATCAATGTTTCTGATTTTTAAAAAATGTATCTTTATGATTTAATCACAAATATGTTAATGCGTATTTTTAGTATGCCAAGGAAATATCCTTTTATTTCTGTTTTATCCATACATTTTTAAAGTCATTTTCTCTTTTGATCTACTGATATGATTAATTATATTACCAGTTTTCTGGAATTAAAACATCCTTGCCTTCCTGGAATGAGTACTATTTGAACATTTCTACAATATGTTTATTTTTTTCATTTCATTTAGATTTTTAAAGCTATTTTCATAGGTTTCTATACAGAATGGTCTCTTACTATCTTGCAAAGCCCTTTTGCTGTTGTCTCCATTCTCCTTCCAAAAGTAATGTGTTTGCATTTTCTCTATTTTATTGGTGCTTTATACTTTTAATTTTTGTTATTAAATTAGAACAAGTAAGAAATCTAAAATTATCAGAAGAAAGAGTTAGTAGTTTTCCCTACTCCTACTCCATCCTCTACTCCCACCTTAGGTAATCAGATAATCAATACCATTTCATGGTGGTATGGTTTGCATCCTTGTCTAACTCTGAATATACCTCTCCACCTATCCATAATACACATTACGTACATCTTGATTTTGATTTTTTTTCTTATAGAGATGAGATTATGCTGTGACTTTATGTTTGTAAGCTAATGATGTGTCATGAATATCCCGTGGGCTAATAAATAATGCAAAACACATTCTTTAAAAGAATCATTTAATATTCCGTGTGTTTTGTCCTATAGGAAAGTTTATCTAAGCCTGTCTCTACTGATGAGCATCAGGTTGTTTCCAGGTTTTAAATATTTTTCAAACAAAGCTCCACAGCTATATGGATGAATATACATGCTAGAATGTTTATTTTATAGGGCAAATTTCCAGAAGTAAAATTGCCTGGTTAAAAGGAAATGTGAATTTAGTATTTGATAGATAATGCTAGATTATTTTCTGAAAGTTTGCAATGATTCATTCCCCCATTAGCATTGTAGGAGAATGTCCCCCTCCAACGTCTTTG
Organism: Delphinapterus leucas; assembly: GCF_059928025.1. NCBI lineage: Eukaryota > Metazoa > Chordata > Mammalia > Artiodactyla > Monodontidae > Delphinapterus > Delphinapterus leucas. The sequence continues at coordinate 83,807,384 of NC_143144.1, read as the reverse complement.
CCAGCACCAAGTGTTACCAATAGTCGTGATTTGTGCCAGAGTGGGGAGTGAGGAATAGGATCACCTCGTTGCTTCAATTTACATGACCTTGATCACACATTTACTATTTATCTGAATTTTCTCTTCTGTTCATTGTTGACCCAGATGTTTGTCCATTTCTCTATTTGTTCTTCACTCTTCTACTTACAAATTTGTGGAAAATTTTAGTATCTCGGGGATACTGATGCCTGTCACCATGTCTGTCTGTCTGTCACGTGGGTGGTGGAAGAGGTTAACCATCTGTATTTTTATTTTGTGGGTGGTATTATAGGGCATATGCTGTTTTAAAAAAACATTTCAAGGTGAAATTTGTCCCTCCTTTCCTTTATTGCATCCAGGTTTGTGGTTTTACTTGGGAAAGTTTTTCCAACCTCACTGCTATACACATATTGTCTTAAAATGTAGTGTAACCTTTGATACATTGATTCATTGATTCCTTAACAAATGAAACTGGCCAACCTGACTGACCTACCTCATATCATTTTTAATTAAATTTCAGATGAATTACAATTAAAAAAACATAGGTTTAATAATGAGCTAGATTTTGGACTTACCATATAAATTTTTATGTGTTCTAATTCACTGATATCTGGTTTATTTAGTACACTGGGTATTGGCTCCTATTTCTTCTGGTTTCTAAGTTAAAGGCTTAATCATTAGTTTTTAGTAATTTCTGTTTAATAATTAAACCATTAGGCTATGAATTGCTCTTGGTCTTGTTTCACAAATGAAAAATAACTTGGCTAGGTCGTATATTTAGGTCACAACTCTCTCCCCCTCTGACATCTGTAGATGCTTCCTGGTCTGGCATTTCACGTTCCAAAGGATGGATCTGAGGCCATTTCTCACAGTTCTCCTGTGCAGATAAACTCTGGGTTATCTCGCCGTCAGCAGGATGTTCTTTCTCCCTCTTCCTTGAAGTTTTTCATCACTTGCTAGAGAATATATAAATATGCCTTTCATCTATGGTTTTTACATGAAAAGCTGTGAACTTTCTCAATCAGCAAATCCATATCCTTTCTGTTGTGTTGTTTCACTTCTAGAAAGTAACGTAGTTGATAATTGCTTCTGTTCTTTGTAGGCTGGGAGGGGTGGGGGACAAGAGATCTCTTCTAGACTACCAGTTTGTGTGTGTGTGTGTGTGTGTGTGTGTGTTTAGACTGTTTTCTGTTCTCATTTCTCATGTTCTTTTTCAAAATTGTTATTTTCCTTTCTTTGTCCTTTTCCTCTCTGTTGTAAAGAGAATCTCAAATTTGTATGCCATATTAATGGTTATATCTTCTGTTGTTCACTGTCTGTAGCATGGATTTGAATCCTGTTGTTGTATTTTTAATCTTTTTAGTCTCTCTTTCTTTACAGATTTCTCTCTCTCTGTTCATCTCTTCCTTTCATCTTCTTGTTTTCTAGTTTCTCTTCTTTTTTTTTAAACATCTTTATTGGAGTGTAATTGCTTTACAATGGTGTGTTACTTTCTGCTTTATAACAAAGTGAATCAGTTATACATATACACATGTTCCCATGTCTCTTCCCTCCTGCATCTCCCTCCCTCCCACCCTCCCTATCCCACCCCTCTAGGTGGTCACAAAGCACCGAGCTGATCTCCCTGTGCTATGCGGCTGCTTCCCACTAGCTATCTGTTTTACGTTTGGTAGTGTATATATGTCCATGCCTCTCTCTCGCTTTCTCACATCTTACCCTTCCCCCTCCCCATATCCTCAAGTCCATGCTCTAGTAGGTCTGTGTCTTTATTCCCATCTTACCCCTAGGTTCTTCATGACCTTTTTTTTTCTTTTTCTTAGATTCCATATATACGTGTTAGCATAGGGTACTTGTTTTTCTTTTGATTGCCTGTCCTTTCTCATTGAAGATGGTGTTTAAGCTCTTTGAGTATGCTAAATAGTTCCAGGAGTTTACTTCTGATGTTGGTTTCAGTTTACACCCAGCGTGTTCTTTCTCTGAGTTGAGAACAACATTCACGTTGTCTTATTGTGTTGTCCTTTTGAAGTGGCCTCATGCTGTATTTTTCCTTTTTATTCATTCTTGAAATAAAGATAAAACAAAAGAAAAAAAGAGCTTTGGATCTCAATGTTTTGGCTACCTTGAGAAGTGAGCAGAGACAGATAACTTTCTCCACCGGTGGGGGGAGGGGTCTGAGCCAGGGGTCGGCTTGGTTGTTTTCTATTGTAGACAGCATCTAGCGTACTTTTGCCCTCTTGCCCTATCACCGTCTCCTTGCCTGGAGTGCAGAACAGACACAGCGCATGGGGACCCGGCTCCCAGTTTGCATTGCTGCTCACACTCTTCCTGCTCCGCCCCCTGGGTTTTACCTACCAGGGTAACATGTGCACCCCAAGCTCCCACACTCTCTATCCCGCCATTTTCTGGGAATTCCCGTCTTCTAATTTCTGTTGAAGCGCTGCCTGGCTTCTGGCTGGGGTCCTGAGTGGGCTCTTCCTCTCCTTTGTGCAGCTGGTCCCCCTTGAATCACAGCCTGAGTTGGTCATGGGGCTTAACCTGAAAGAGTTGGTTTTGATCGTTTTTAAACAGTGCTCCATTAGCATCACATTTTGTGGAGATTTGGCCCAGATTCTGCCATTAAGCTCTTAATCAATCTTAACTTTCAGTAACAGTGTCATGATTTTAGTATATTTTTAAATCACCTTGTAAGTATCTTCATAGGTATAAATCATTTATTTAAGAAATATTTTTTGAGAACTCATCATGTACTAGCTTATAGGAATAATATCTTTCTAAGACAGGGTTAAAGATGGATACAGGCTATATTGGGGTTGCTAGGTAGGCACCATTTTAAATCAGAAGAATAAAATAGTGGTATATTTAAAATACTTAGAACACGAGCTGCTATTGTATGGTAGGTACAAAATATTCTTTTCTTCTCTCCTACCCCAGTTTTTTTTTTTTTTTGTCTTAATATGAGGAAGACAGACTCTGCATTCTTTCTGCAATCTCATAACCAGAGAGGTGGAAGGAAACGCAATGCTTTGTGGGAAAACATCAGCACTGGAGAATGTGGAGTGTCCAGGGTATGTGTTCTGATTCGAACAGCTGGTGATTCCATCTATAGGAGAAAACCCTTGATGTGACCACACTAAATTGATCAGTAAATCTGAAATCTTCTTGAAAAATAACAATAATCTTCTTTTTCTTTAGGTAAAAGGGAGAGAATAAACCAAAGGATTCTAGGGTTTTTCTTAATCTATTTTTTATTGACGTATAGTTGAATTACAAGGTTCTAGGTTTTAACATCAAAAAATTTCAAGACAACAAAACCCAGAGTTAGTTTAGTCTAAATAACCAATCTGTATACCAAGTGCTGGGAATAGAAAAGTAAGTAGGCCGATTGTCAGCTGAAATACGATAAGAGAATCCATGTTTTTAAAGATATGGAGTTGTAGTTCTTAAAGGTAGCAGTTAGATAAAGTAAAGGATGGAAGCAAGACCAGTTCCCTTTGGGATTTCCGATGACAGTGTAACAGATGACTCCAGATGACAGTGTAAGAGGAGGGATGGAAAGAAATTATATTAACAAACTGTTGTTGATGGTTATAATAAGATTTAAGCAACCAAATAACCGAACCTGAAAGCCTAACATATTTTTCAAGATGATTTAGAAGGATGCTAACGTGGAGGATGTCAAAAGCTGCAATTATGTCTGAACTCATTTTAGGAATGGATTCCTGGCATCAGATGCATGCCGTGTGTTATCACATCTTGATGAGGGCATTTTAGTACATGACCAAGATTGGACTAAACTCTTCAAAACCCATTATTGTCATCTAGATGCATTTCCTCCATGTTGCTATCACCAGTTTGAATTAGATTAGCATTTTTTTTTATAATGGGGATTAGCAGTTTTTAAAAATCCAATATACTTAAAAGGAACTATTTTTAGAGAGCTTGTAATTGTCTGTAGGATAGATGTGTTTGTCACTTCACATAACAGCACAAAGTAACAGAAAATATTTAGAAAGCTTAAAACATTTTATTATTTTGTTTGTTTGTTTGTGTTTTGCGGTACGGGGGCCTCTCACTGTTGTGGCCTCTCCCGTTGCGGAGCACAGGCTCCGGACGCGCAGGCTCAGCGACCATGGCTCACGGGCCCAGCCGCTCCACGGCATGTGGGATCCTCCCGGACCGGGGCACGAACCCGTGTCCCCTGCATCGGCAGGCGGACTCTCAACCACTGTGCCACCAGGGAAGCCCTTAAGACATTTTAATCTTAGATATTAAGATTCAAAGATAAAAATGTTGAATCCTACTTTCTGGCTAATGACTTTTCCTTTTTAAGGTGGCTATAGATGTGTATTAAATCCATAACTACAAGAAAGGCACATAAATCTTGCATTCTATATGGACCTTCAATGAAAGCTGGGAAGGTTCTTTTGTTCTTAAACTAGAAGTGTTGCCTTTGCTTTTTGATGAATCTTTGTTGTCATCAGCCTTGAAAATGATGGGAACTGTGAATTTCTAATATATTCTGAGGCTTTATGAAACTGTTTTAATTTATGAAATTAAGTTTCTCTTAAATTCAATCTTCTGACCATGTCGTTGAAAATCAATGTGTGGCTCCAGGTTTCTCATCCTTAGCACCAGCAGCATTCTGGACCAGATGACTGCGGTTGGGGATCTGTGTCGTGGGCTGTTGAGCGGCATCCCTGGCTGCTACCCACTGGATATCAATAGCAACACTCCATTGCCCTCACCCAAGTGCAAGAACGAAAATGTCACCAGACATTGCCAGATGTCCCCAGCAGGACAACGTCACCCCTGGTTGAGAGCCACTGGGTTAACTCGTTGAGTTTGCCATGGAATTTACATTCACAGACAAGTGCATGAGCCCACCTTGTCTCCCGTATGAGCCCAGACAGCGCCCGAGGTGCATATGCTCTCACTGTGTCCAGCACCTTTTCTGACACTCTTGGCTGATCTCAGTGTTTACCTGCGTCACTAATTTTCTTTCACTTTCTGATAATTTTTGTGACTTTTACTTGGTATAATTTCCAATTTATAGAGGAGTGGAAAAGATGCAATGAACTCCCATTTACTCAGTTACCGATAGCTAATGTTTTTCCTCTTTGGATTTCTCTTTCATTTCACAAAAGCATATACACACACACACATATACATACATATATACATGTATATAACGTATAAAATTATTTTTCCCAAATGAATTGATAGTAAGTGGCATGCAACATGCTCCCTCTACTCCTAAATATTTTAACATAAATTTCTTAAGAACAAGAAGATTTTGTGACACAATCGCAATCTAAATACTAAAATGAGTAACTGTAACATGGGTGCATAATCTGTTCTGAAACTCTATCCACTGTCCTCCTACTACACTTTGGAGTCACACCTCACTTCCCAGAGATGGTCCAAAGTCTTGACTTTCACCTGGCTGTTTCCTCAGTTTTCTTTGTCCTCTTGACCTTGACATTTTTGAAGTGTATAGACCAGTTATTTCGTAGAAAGTCTCTCAATTTGGGTTTGTCTGATGTTTTCTCTTGCTTAAATTCAGAGTTTGCATTTTTGGCAGGAACACTGCAGAAGTGATGCAGTGTCCTTCTCAGTGTATCGTATCAGGAGACGCATGAGGTCACTTTGTGTCAATATAGACGTTGGCTTCCATCACTTGGTTAGGGTGGTGTCTGCGAGATTTCTCCATTTTAAATTCACAATTTTCCTGGTGGTAATAAATAATTTGGGGGAAGATACTTGGAGGCGATGTCTTTATTATCTTCCTTATCAAAATTTCATCCATTAGTTTTTGCAACCATTGAGGATTCATGCCTTAACCAACTATTACAATGATAGTGGCAAAACGGAGATTTTTATGGCACTTCTACTGGGCAATTGGCAGTGAGGAAAAGCTGTTCTTTCTCTCCATTTATTTATTCATTCATTTATATCAGTACAGACTTAAAAATTCTTATTTTATGCAATGGATTTTAATCTGTTCCTATCACTATTCTGTGGCTCAAATCGTCCTGGATTTGGCCAGTGGGATTCGCCCTCCCCCCCAGCCCCCCATCAATCTGCCTCTGGATTATATCAACACACCTCCACCGTTTTCTAAACAATGTTTTCAAAAATGTGTTCTAAGCTCATCTTTCCTTGCTCCAGCCCTGGAATCAGCCACTTCTTCAAAGAGTCCTGGTTTCTTTTAGTGGGGAGAATATTTAAAACTCCCCATCTGGGTGTTTGGTGTGGTAACTGGTAATTTAAAATATACTCAAGCAAGAACTTGGGGATGACTCTAATATAAACCATCAGAAAGAAAATATAAGATTCAATGAACGAGGGAGGGGAGGCATTCTGGAAGTTAGTTATCTCTTGAATTTGCTTGATGAATTGCCTAATGCAAATTCATTCCCCTCAGAGCTTCATTTGCAAGTGCACACAATCTGGAGAAGTTGGTCGTGCCTTGTTTCTATCATGAGATGACTTGGAAAGAGCTTGACCAGGGAGCTTCTGCTCCGTGGTGCTTGGAAAGGCATCACACTGGACCCACCCTCTATGCTGCTGAAAGGAGGATCCCAGGGCGGGCAGCAGAAATGACAAAATGCAGGGGCAGCCTGAGCCTCCGCCCCCGGCCTGGAGCCCCTTGAACTTGGCGTGGTGATTGACTTCTTTGGAGGCTCAGAGCGTGGAGGGGAGGGGCCCAGCAGGAGCGCGCCTCACTAACTGCATTACAATTGCATGAGATGTTGCAAGGTTTCCTATGAACTCTTGGCTTCAGAACACAGGCTGGTGAGCTTCGGGCGCAGTTGGCAGCAGGAGAGGAAAAAACGACCGTCATCTGAAGAGTCAGCACGATGGCGAAGCCAGAGCGTGTGCACTTGGACCGGCATTCCGACTTCTGGCTGAGGTGTGCGCTCTGCAAAAGAATTGCGTTGGTTAAAACGTGGGCAGGTTCCAGGAGGTATCTTCTCCCTCTTTTGTCTGGTTTTGATAGCAATAATTTGGGAAGCTGACAAGCAGTTTGGTTTTGTTCTGAATATTTGGGCCAGGACCCTAAGCCATTTCTTTCTTCTAAGTAATTTGAACTTGGACCAATCAGGTAGTTCATCAAGATAATTTATCAAGCTAGAAATACGAAGTTTTTAAAGCTGCCTTTTGATCTGATTATTAGACCAACTATTACAATGGTTGAACTAGTAGGTAGTTGTCTCTTTGGGTACTGGGTCCCCTTGTCACAATACCTTCTTAGTCATTTCAGACTACACTCACATTGGCCCTTATAACTGGCAATCCTGGAGTTTCTGAATAAGAATTTTATTCACTTTGGCTAATGACCACAAAACTTTTCTCTAAGTTAGAGAAATTTTCCTGTTACATCTCTATACAAATATATACAGACAAACCCTCTTGGGACCCCTGGGAGAAAGGCTCAATTTTAGGGTGCACACAGCAATCTGTCGGCCCTTCCTACAAGCCAGTGGGACACTTGCAAGACCTTTGGCTACACTCCAAGGAAAAGTCCGGAATGGCTGATCTCCTTAGACCCAAATGAATTTCTCATCTTCCTTGAACATGTACTGTAAATTATTTGAATGCCAACAAATGTGCATAGTGACTGTGATACATTTAACAGTGGATCTAAGTTAGCTTAATATTTTAAATGCTTATATAAGATGAAAATTCAATATTGACTCTGTCCTGTGAAAAAAAATGAAGAAACTTGTGAGGGTGCGTGATAACCTTGTCTGATTATTTTAGGGATGGAAAAATATCTTAATATATTTTGCGAATGAACCAGATGCACTCTTGTTGCATTTATGTACATTTTGGGAAAGAGAATAAAAATTCCGATTATTCTGAAAATGAGAAAAAAAACCTTTAAGTTGGTAAACTTTCAGATAAACATCACTTTTATTGTTAATTTATTCATTTATTTAAAATGGTTAATCAGAAAAATATAATTAACATCTCACATCTCTACAGTGATGGCCCAGGGATAGAGAAAGATAAAAATAGCAATATTCTGTGATCTAAAGTGTGTAGTATTAATATAAATGTGTTATTCACATAAAAGTTCTTGATTGCTCTAAATTGATATTAACTCTTCATCTATGTTACAACCAATTGAGTTAAAGAATTTTCTAGATGATCAATGCAGTAGGCAATTATGTCTCAAAAGAGACAAAATACCAGCAAAATGATTGCCTAATGGCAACTTATGTTGATCATTTCATTTGTATTTAATTAAATGCAGTCAAAACAGTTGCTGGGTATATAGTTGGCCTTTGGAAATAATCTTGAATGTCTTTTACAAGCAAACTATTGCCAATGATATTTCCGCTGTTATTTCTTTGAGGGAACAACTTCATAACATGATTCAGTATGACTCATTAACATGGTAATATGACTAGAGTTGTACTAAAGTTCTTCTGTGGCCACTGGTCACAAGGTGGGTTTTGTGGAGCATTTGAGGCTGATACCTAGTGGTAGTACTGGGTTGGTATGCTGGCATCTCTAAGAAGACTGTATGGCAGAATGAGCAAATGAAAAGTAGAGAAAGAGGATGAGATGAGAGCAAAAGAGTTATCTGCACTGACCACAGAAAAAGATGACCAAAGACAGAATATGCTGGTCACTCGAATAATTTTTACCAGTGTGGAAGAGTGAATGTTTTCCTCATTTATGAAAAGTGATCCATTATTGAAGCACTGAAGATTTTAGTACATTCCTATTGGCCTTTGATCCTTTCCTTCATGTACTGCTCTTAGGAGAGAAAATTTCATGTCAGGATAAGTAAAGTTATCTGGCGTAACAAACATGCCCAAGCTGTCAGTGGCTTAATAAGACAAAAGTTTCTTTCTGTCTCAGGCCACTGTCTGATGCAGTTGGTTGCCTGTTCCAAACTGCTCTCCCCCAAATGGGACCCAGGAGGCTTGTGGATCCTTCGTATCATAGCTGCCTTTGTATCATCCATTGGCACAAGGGGAAAAGTGTTGGGGGCACAAGTGAGAAGGAGGGGGAAGATGGGGAGAAGACTGGGTGGGTCAGGCACATTGCATTTTTAACTACTTTGGTCTAGAGGTGACAAACCTCAAGATGATCAGGTTACATTGACCAGAACTAGTTACCTGGTTATTCCAATCACAAAGGAAACTCATCGTTTTAGAGAGACACATGGATAGTGGTGATCACTAATAGTCTCTGCAATGAGTGTCAACCAAAATTAGTTATTTAGGGCTTTATTAAATTATATGTTGTGATCCAACCACTTTGTTATTATTTATACTTTCTCAGGAATGTATGAGAAATAAACAAACCACACACAAAAACTTATCAAAATGGGATCCTGAATCTTCCTTAATTTGATACAGAGTATCTATAAAAACTACTTAAATGGAAAATTGCTTAAAGCCTTTCCATTGAGATTGGAAACAAGACTAGGATGTCTGCTTTCACAATATTTAACACTGTATTAGAAGTCCTATTCATACAATAAAGAAGAAACAGTTAAAAAAAAACCTAAGGATTGGAAAAGAAGAACTGAAACTGACATTATTTGGAGATGATATGATTGTGTGTGTGGAAAATCCAAAAAAATTTCTTACTAATTAGAATTAGTAAGTGAATTTGGAAAGGTGCTATCAGGGTTCTGTCAATATATACAAACGAATATTATTTTCATATACTAGCAACTCTCGATAGAAAACAGAGTTTAAAATGCATACAATTTGTATAAGTTTTCTACACTGGGCCACAAATTATCACAAGTTTTGTAGCTTAAAGAAACACATTTATTGGACTTTCCTGGTGGTGCAGTGCTTAAGAATCTGCCTGCCAATGCAGGGGACACGGGTTTGAGCCCTGGTCTGGGAAGATCCCACATGCTGCGGAACAACTAAGCCCGTGCACCACAACTACTGAGCCTGTGCTCTACAGCCCGTGCTCTGCAACAAGAGAAGCCACCACGATGAGAAGCCCGTGCACCACAACGAAGAGTAGTCTCCACTCACTGCAACTAGAGAAAGCCCACGCGCAGCAGCGAAGATCCAATGAAGCCAAAAATAAAATAAATAAATAAATTTATTAAAAAAAAAAGAAAGATATTTATTATGTCACACTTTCTGTGAGCCAGAACCTGGTTATGACTTAGCTAGACTTTCAACTGTCTTCAATCCAGGTGTCAGCCAGGGCTGGGGTCTCATCAGGAGGCCCAATGGAGAAGGGTCCACCTTCAAGCTCACTCAACTTTTTGGCAGAATTCATTTCTTTGAGGCTGTAGAACTCATGGAAGTTTGCTTCTTCTTCAAAGCCCGCAAATGAACAAGAGAGATTCTAGTGCTAATCAGGAAGCGAGATGGAGACTTACACGATGGAGATTTATCAAATGCAACACATTTGTGAGAGTGACATTCTGAAACCCCTGCCTAATCTCTTGGTTAGAAACAAGTTACAGGTCATGCTCACGCTCAAGGTGATAGAATTATACAAGGGCTGGACCCCAGGAGGTAGGTATCATGAGTTTGTCTGCCAAGTCATTCAACTGCAATGGAAAGCATCAACGGTTTAGGAATAAGATGTGCAAGATGGCTACACGGAAATTACAAAGTATTAAAGATGTGAAGAAGGTTAAATAATTGAAGGGATATATCATGTTTATGGATTGAAAGACTCAATGTCTTAAAGATGTCCATCTCGCCACCCCTGCCATTTATCTATAGATGCAGTGCAATCACAAAGTTTCAGTAACGTTTTAATGTATTGTTAATCAATAGATTGATTCTAAAATTTAATATTAAAATGCAAAGAACCAAGAATAAGAAAAGTTAAGTATATTTTTATATTCCAGGAACAAACAAAAAATATATTTCTATAATTCAGCATTAAAAAATGGAAAATAGGACCTAGAGATTGTCATACTAAGTGAAGTAGGTCAGAAAGACAGATATCATATGATATCACTTATATGTGGAATCTAAAAAAAAATGATACAAATAAACTTATTTAAAAAACAGAAACAGACTCACAGACATAGAAAACAAATTTATGGTTACCAAAGGGGGAAGAGGGGAGGGATAAATTAGTAGTTTGGGATTAACAGACACATACCACTATATATAAAATAGATAAACAACAAAGCCCTACTGTATAGCACAGGGAACTATATTCAATATCTTGTAATAAACCTAATGGAAAAGAGTATGAAAAAGAAGATGCATATATGTGTGTATAATTGAATCACTTTGCTGTACACCAGAACCTAACACAACATTGTAAATCGACTATACTTCAATTAAAAATAGAATAAAATAAAAAAAAAATGGAAAATAAAATTTTAAATATATAACTTGAGTGTCAAAAACCATAAACTACCTAAGAACAAGATAAAATCCTTGACCTCTTACCTTTTACTATATACGTTAATCAATTCCAGATAAATTGCAGAAAAAAATGTTAAAGGTAGAACAAAGCTCTCAAAAGAAAACAGAAAAGAATATTTTCATGACTTTGGGGTAGACAGATATTTCTTAAATAAGACACCAAAGTGTTAATCATAAAAGAAAACAATTGATAAACTGCATTACATTAAATTTATACTTTTTGCTTATGTATGTGACAAAGGCTTCATATCCAAAATATACAAAGAATTCTCGCAAACCAATAAGATATGGTCAAACCAATCAGCAATTGGGCAAAAGACTTGAACAGAAACCTTGCAGGAGGGAATATCCAAATGGCCAATACACGTATGAAAGAGTGCTTGTCTGCACTTATCCTCATGGAAATGAAGAATAAAAAACCATGACACATCCATCTAAGTGGCTAGAATGAAAGCAACAGTCAATACGTCTTTTCCTCTCTTTAGGTCTTTCTTTAAAGAATTTCTTTCAACATTGCTTTGTAGGTTCCACTGTATAAGTCTTATTTTTTTTGTTAAACTTATCTCTAAGTGTGTCATTCTTTCTGATGCTACTGTAAATGGAATTATTTTCTTAATTTCAGTTTTTGGATTATGCAATGATAGTTTATAGACATATAGTTGATTTTTAAATATTGATCTCATATCCTGTACCTTAAGCCTTTGGCAGGCCTGGTCCAGTTTCTGAGTTGACAGAAAGACTGGTTTAATTGATGGGTGAAACAAGCGTGCGTCACTTTGTCCCAGAAAAGTGTCCCTTGAGGGATACCATCACTGCCTCGTACCATGCAGGACTGCCTTACTACTGGCTAACCAGCTGAGCAGCTGCCATCACTGGGGCATCTGTTAAATGGACATTTGAGATTAGAGTTCCATCCCCCCAGACAGGGGGAAGGGACTCACACAGAGGAACTCATCCTGAGGGTAAAGAGTTATAAAACCCAGTCATGCTCCTGTGTGTCCAACAGGGGCTGGGTGAAAAGCCCTATCTATCTTGTAAGTTTCGTGATTCTTGGCCGTTTAAGAAGGCCCATAGTACAGGAAGAAATGATCTGCCTGTGTTGTATTCAGAGCCCATTTTTTTCGGTGTCAGTGAATAATATGAAGTTACTTTAGGTCACCTCTCTTTTTCCTTCTCCTTATATTGTCTTCTAAAAAGCAGTGTCTAATGCGTGCAACAGATTGTGTGTGACATATATATTGCCTATAGAGCCCAATCATATCGTAAGTCTTATGTTAGGACATAAGAACTACAACGTTACCCCAAACCTGCCCTTCCTTAGGGGTTCCTCCTCACCCCATGCCTCCACGCCTCACTCCAGATTTGTTCTCCTGAATGAAAAGGAAATGGAATTTTCGAGTAGCTGTTATTAGGAATGTATACATGCTTGACAGTATGTTATTTAGTTCTGTTTGTTCTTGGGTCTATAAAAATGGTGTCTTTCTACATGTAGCCTCTGGGGCCAGTCTTTTTCACTCCCTATTACATTTTAAGATCCATCATGTGTTGTAAGTAGCTGTAGCCCATTTATTTAATTTCTGTATAATATTCCATGGTGTGAATATGCATCCCTTTATATACGCATTTTTTCTGGGCCATCGACATTTGGGAGGTTTTTTTCCAGCTTTTCCACTAGGACCAGAGCTGCCGTGGACATTTGTTCACAAGTGTCCGGGGGCCCACGCAGAAGAGTTTCCCTTGGCCACGTGCAGGGGTGTGACTGCTGGGTGGTGAGGTCTCTATGCCCATCCTCTCACGATCCCTCTCATTTTCCTTCTTACTCAGCTTCTTCTCTTTTTCCCCTGCACTTGGACTTCTGCTTCCCAGAGGTCCTAGTGGGCAGGGCTCTGTCTCCTCCTTGGGGTTATATGGGGAAGGCTTCCTTCTTCTCAGGCTGGGAAGAGAGTGCTACGGCGCTGATCCAGGGTCACCAGCACTTAGTGACCTCCTCCTTGGCTCCGCTCATGACGAGCAGCATGTCTGCTCCATCCCCAGGCTCCTCCCAGGCTCTGCACCAGCTCCAATGGGCAAGGTGGACAGAGTAACCCCATGTCTTCCCCACCGTGTCCATTAGCAATTCTTTCAAGGCAAGAAATTAGCTGGAACATGAGAGCTACTGACAGTGTAGGTAACACTGGGCGTCCAGTGGGGCAGCCTGGGAGAGTTCTGATGGTCCTAATTGCTGAACTGACCACTTTAACACCATTCTTGTACAGTATTGAGAGCTCCCAGTGTCACTGATATAATCATAGTAATAATAATAAAAGCAGCAAACTTGGATGTAGCTCTTACTATAGGCCATGACTGTTCTTTGTGCTTTTAGTGTATGAATTGTTTAATCTTACAACAGCCCTATAAGGCAGGGGCTAGCAGTATCTCCCTTTACTCCAAAGGAAATGGGTTTCTGAGAGGCAAGTGAGCTATCCCAGGCCACACACCTTCTGGCCTGTGGAAAACAGAATTCATTTGCTCAAAGGAGGCGATGTCTCCTAGGCTGGCTCGTTGGCCTCCGGCTTTGAAGAGGAGGGGGTTGGTTTAAGCAGGTGAGTCCCAAGTCCCTCCCACTCCTGCTGCCCTTGCCCCGAACTAGCAGGACTCTCATGGAGGAAGAACCCCTTGTTCCTAGGATCCCTGTTCCTGATGGGGGTGCCCTCTGATGACGTGAGTTCTGTTTCCTTTGACTCCTTGAGTTTAGCTTGGGGGTCCAAGCTCCTTTCAGGATTCAGGGTGAATGCACGGGTTTGAAACCACTTGGAGGTGTTCTGACCCATATGAGTGGTCCTTCTTTCCACTTCAGGAAGGAGATGGAGGTGGTGCCCCCTGCTCTGCCTGAGATGTATTTCAGAACACTTTCCTTCTAAGAGAGCTAGCTAATACCCCAGAAGGAATGGAAACAAAGGAATCAAAGACTCAGGACAAGAACCCAGAAGAAATGGCTGATGGAAAGTTTTCAGCACTGTTCAAGTATAATTTAAACACATTAGCGAACCACAGACTTCACTGCATTGTAATTACTGCATGGGGGCACCCTCAGTGCTGAACCTCGCACTTGGTACAGGGGAAATTTCAAGTGACTTAGCCGAGTCACTTGCCTCTTCTTCCTCCACATTCATCTTATATTTGTTGGCCGTGCTTTGTGCTACTATGTTCTGCAATACATCTTGCATAGAAGTTTCAGCACAAGTTAGCAATCAATCAATCAAATTAAAAAAATAGAATTATAAAAAAGACGCTAACATTTCCATGTTCCTGGTGGAACACAGTGTTGAACAGTGGTTTATCCACGAGACGTCTCTCATCACAATTTTGTAAGTAGCACTAACTAGGGAAACTCTTTTGCTTTAGTTCTCTGTGGACGGGGATCCATGGCATAAGCGCAAACCAAATGTTCTTCCGTTGAGATTTCTTGTAGAGGTATCACGTGTAGATTGCTCATCGAAAGTAGGCATCTGGTATCTTTAGCTATTTACGCAAGAGCTATGATAATTTTTGCCCCACTCAAGACACTCCTAACACATCCCAGTTATAAAAATAGTACGTTCTCTTGTCATTTCTAGTGTATTCACCTGGCGAAATTTAACTTCAATTCTTGCCCAGTGTCTTGAACTGCTACATGTTTAACTATCCATTTAAAAGTATCCATTAACATAGGAGAGGGCACCCTGTTTTGTTAACAGCAGGCCACGGCTGAGACTGTGCGGGGCTGTGGGTCCCGGCCATGTCCAAATTATAATTCTGTGTCGTCTCCCTGGGAGTTCACACCAAATTACGTTTCTCTGCCCACTAAGCTTTTAGCAACTGAGTGTCTATGGCCTCCTGATTTTTAATGCAGCTGGTTCAAGCCATCACAATCTTTGCAAGTCATTTGTAATATATTTAAAGGAAACCATCGCTCCATCGCATTCCAAATTTCCTGCTTAGGATGCAATGGCAAAAGTCATTAAACATTAGCAGTAATAGTATTTTCACTGTAATAAAGTGTTAATTATGTCCACATGTTAATAGAGTGGGGGAGGGAGTTTTTGCTATTGTTACTCTGCCTAAAATAATTTCCATGTGATAATTTTCCAGGATATCAAAAACGGAATAATTATGCACTAATTAAGAAAGTAGGGCCTGCTCTAGGAGTTAAGACTGCATTAATTTTAATGTTTTTACAGCCCTTTAATTGGGGAAAGGGCTGTAAATTGGGAGCTGACACACTGTTCCTCCTTAAGTAGACCTGCCTTTGCAATCTGCCTCCTATATATCACAACCCAAGGTCGACGCAAGTTTGCAAAATCCCTCTGCTCTTCACACAGAATGTGTCGGTGGCGAAGTGTGCATCGATCACTCTGACAAGCATTTAACTCTCCAAGAGCACACACGCTCACTTCTTCAATTATTAATTGCATTAAATACATTTTCATATTGTGGACGGTTTGCTACAAACCGTTCCCTGGTAGGGAGGTACTGTCGCCCGCGGTGGGGAACGCTCCCCTTCTGTGGCTTCGGAGGGCCCAGGGGTCCTTTGGAGGAGCCTGCAAAGGGGCGTGTCTGGCAACCCAGGCGTGGCCGAAGGAGTGACCTTGGTGGCAGTGGCTCTTTTCGCTGTGGTTTGCTCAGTTGCTTCGTTATCCAGTCTGTTTTCTCTTCCTTGGCTGGCCTGTTACCTGGAGGCCAGTTCTCAGGTGAGGGAGGGTGGGTCTTTCCCCAGGCACCCTCCACGGGGACCCTCACTGCAGACTGCAGCCGCAGCAGCTCCTGCCTCATGAACGCTGGGTCAAGAGGGTGGACTGGACATTCCAAAGGGGACCCCGTGTGGGAATAAAAGCAGGATTCAGGGCATCATATCAATCTGTGGGAGTCCCAATGTGTCCTTTCATAGAGTCATTGATTTATTTAGTAGGGACATCGTGTTAGGCACACAGAAGGAACGAATCCGTGTCTATCTTTGCTTGGAAGAGGGGGCGTTACCATCCCCTGCAGAAATGAGCTGCAGGAGATGGACTAGCCAGAGCACATGCAGCTTTGATTGTAAAACCAGGATGACCCACCACATCAGAGCGGCAGTCTGGACTGGTGTCGGGAGTGCGGAAGGAGTGACCAGCAGGGAGCTCAGGTCCTGAAGGGGATGTGGGTGGGGGGAGCAGATAGGAGGGCGGGCTGGATTCCCTGACCATGGCCCTCAGACAAGTCAAGGGGGGTTGCTGCAGACATGGTATGACTTTCCAAAGGCACACCATCTGCCTTACCGAGGGGCTATCGGAAAGCATCTTTGTTTTCAGGCTGCCATTTGACTGATGAAATCCAAGAAGGTGTCAATGGCTGATCTCAGTTTACCCTTCCCTCTGGTCACTAACTTGGAAAATTAACCTAGGGAAAGGCGCTTTCTCTGTCCTCTGTGGAGGTCGTGATGAGGACATCATTGAAGTATGGCTTTCTCCCCGACATCCTAGAATGCCGAGTCCCTACAAAGCCCTAGATGATTCCAGGGCAAGAGGAACGCCAGCAGAAGCATTTGCCATGGGACCCCATCGGTTTGGGGGTCGGTGGAAGTTTGCAGTGGAGGCATGGGTGCTGTGGACAAGCGTGGAGCCAGGATAGTCCTTTCCCAGGGGAGGATGAAGCCAGTCCTTCTCCAGCAACATTTCGTGGTGGTGACTCACTGATGTGACTGGCCCTGGGTACTGACACTCTACTGAATAGGCTTCTCTGATGTGGGACTTTGATTCAGGTCATGTAAGTGAGACTTTCTTCTTCTTCTTCTTTTTCTTTCTAGAGCAGAATATACATTTCCTCACTTTAAGTGAATATTAATGGACACAGTACAGTACATCCCTGGATGCAGACAAACTCACATTGGCTCTTCCAGAAATTCTGGGTCCCATGGTAGAAGCCTGCTTGGTCTGTGGATAAGCCCCTGTGATCAAGTTATTCTGATGGGATGGTTGCTTAGGACACAGTGCAGAGGGGTGCGAATCAGTTCCTTCTCGTGAGATGACAAAGGGAATCTTTGGCTCCAAGGAGCCACACCCCAGATTTACACCAAAACCTCCAGAGATATCACCTTGGTGTGCATACGCAGTGTCTTTAGCAGCTTTGACACAGGTCCTTGGGACCAAACAGTCTAGAGAACAAACTTTCATTCATTTCATTTGTTTGACAAATACTACAGAGTGCTGGCGATGGACCAGGCACTGGCCTTGGTGCTGGGATACGCTAGCAGACAAAGTGAAGAGCATGAGGCCACAGGAGGGGAGTGATGGAGCCTGGCAGACATCTTTCAGAGACATGACAGTAGCCAGACCAGAGGTGCTGAAGAGGGAGCCCGCTGGGACGACCAAGGCTGAACAGGGAAGGAATGAAGTCAGGAGGTAAAGGGAGGGCCTGATTGTCTGGGGCTTGGGGACGTCGCTCAGAACTTTGGTCTTGTTTCCAGTGAGGCGAGAGCAGCTGGGGTCAGAACAGTGACATGCGCTCAGGCTGTGTTCAGAGCGCTTTGCTAAGCAAGGTGAGATGACCGCGCTTTGCACGGAGGTGGTCGGCGTGGAAATGTAAGAAGGGAGCGGACTATGGGTCTGTTGTGGAAATCAAGACAACTGGATTTCATGTGTGTGCATATGTGTGTGTGTGTGTGTGTGTGTGTGTGTGTGTATTGGACATGGAATACGAGGGGGAGAGTCAGGAGAAAAGGGTGACCCATGGTTGGTGGCTGGAAGGCTAGTTACCACTTGCTGAGATGCAGAAAGTGCTGGAGGGATGGGCTGGGGAGGGGGATAAGAAGCTTAGTTTTGAGTGTGTTAAGTGTAAAATGCTTATTGGACAGCTAAGTGGACATGCCCGATGAGCTGTTGGTATCGAGTCTGCAGCAGTCGGGACAGGGCGGGGTGTGAGGTGGGCATGTCTGCCATCCTGACTCTCCACAACGAAGCCAACCACTCACCCCCACTTCTCACCATTTTTAAGATCTCTTCCAAATTCTCAGTTATCTGAGTCTTGTCTTGGAATATCTGAAAATAAATATCTGAGTGTGAAATAAAACATTTCCTTTAAAATTTTGGACTTTAGTTGTAGATTAAGGCAAAAATAGAACATATGACTCACCAGATGACTGTAGTTATCTGTCAAGTGGGTTGGGTCACAGAGCTCTTCCTGTGCATCTACAGCGGAAAGTTACACTCTTTAAACATCTGGTTTGTGATGGTCTCTCCAGCTCCTGCAACTGCTTCCCTTACGAATTATCTACAATGCCGCTACCTGGAGAGCTCCTTTTGTGCTCATAAGTCACCTTCTAGATAATTTCTTGGGAGGTAGGGATCAGGTGATGAGAACTACTACTGTATTGCTCCCAGCGTCTGGCGCCGTGCCCAGCAAATAGTGTGTAATAAATGGTTGGTTGGGCAGATGAATGAGTAAATGAATATAGTAATAAAGATATACATGAAGACGGTCCTTCACAGAAAAGGAAACATAGGTGCGTGCCTTTTCTTATGCTTAACAAAGAAACCCACTCACAGCCAAGGGCTCTTGTTTGGTTTTAGAGTCAATGGAAAGAAAATAGAAAGTGGATGTGCTCAAGACAAGATGTAGTTTGGAGGTTGAGTGTCTGGGCTCTGAATTGACAGTTGACCTGAAGGACCTATTATGTGTTTAGATGCCTGTATGTAGGGTATGAGAGAGCCGGAGAGAGGGAGGGAGAGAGAGAGAGAGAGAGAGGTATGAACATCGTATAATAAAGAGCAAACAGTGGTGATTTACAAGCGCCTGATCACATACCCTGTCTTTAGCTGGGTTCATTAGCGAGAGTGCTGATTTTGTAAATGGACCTCTGGTGCACAGAATTTGGTCAGTAATGGTCCTTGGTTTATGCCACTCTCTCACATCTGACCGTGTGTGGCCCCGTTTTATGTATGTACATATTAATAGCAATGAACACTCATAAAGCCACCACCAACTGGAGACCTGGAGCTCTGGACCAGTGACAGTGGCTTGGCCCCTGTGTCCCTCTCCCATCCTTAACGTGGCTGTCCTGGTTTCCCCGTGGTCCAGGTGTATCTACTAATACTGTCCTTTTGACACCCCGAGTGCCCAGTTTAGATGATGATACATTGAACGGTATCCCCGCCTCTTGCTTCCTGTCTCCTGCTGTGCAACTACCTTGAATGGCATGTTTATCCTTCCCTTGATTTTTTTTTTTTTTTTTTTTTTGCGGTACGCGGGCCTCTCACTGTTGTGGCCTCTCCCGTTGCGGAGCAACAGGCTCCGGACGCGCAGGCTCAGCGGCCACGGCTCACACGCCCAGCCGCTCCGCAGCATGTGGGATCTTCCCGGACCGGGGCACGAACCCGCGTCCCCTGCATCGGCAGGCGGACTCTCAACCACTGCGCCACCAGGGAAGCCCATTCCCTTGATTTTTTAAAAGATAATTTCTTTCAAGAAAGCGTTTTCTACTGCGTCCTGGATTGTTAAATTTGCATTTTTCCAAGGCAGGAAGGAAAGGGAATTCAAAGCAGGGGAGTGTTCGGAAATGGCTCCGTGCTCTCCTAACAAGTGGGTGAGTGACTGCAAGTGACCATTTGCAGGTCGCAGTTCACTTGACGTGCCATTTCACAGAGTGCATCTTCATGTTATGTGCTGAGGTGATAACCGATAACAGCTGCACAAGAAGAGCTATCAAAATGGATCTAGAGATGGATGATCTGTGCCGATGCTTGCTCTGGGAGCTGTGCACGGTTCCCTCCTCCTATCACCCCCTGGTGACTTGAACTGCATGGCACTGAACGTCAGCGCTACCTCGAGGAAAGATGAAGCAGGCTTCGGGTGGTGGCAGAGGTTATAGGGATTTGGAGGCGCAGAAGGGAATATTAAATAGCTGGTGAGCAAAAGGTCACTAGAAACAGGAGTCTTGCAGATCACTGGCGTGTCTTCCTCAAATCGGGGTCAGGAGGTGTGAATCCAGGGCTCTGGCATGCCCCGTGTTAAACACATGCTATGTTCTCATTCTGGGAGCCCACTTGTTATTTTGGCTCCCAAGGGAACCCAAAAGAGGAGAAAGTGGAGCAGCATTGGCTTCTGAGTGGGAAGGAAGTGTGACCTTGGCAGAACAGAAAGGACCCCTGCACACCAGGGCTGCCCATGCGCCTTCCCTGTTGGCGACTGAGGGTGTGGCAGCTGGAATAGACTTCCGTCTCTCTGGCTCCAACTCCAGCTTGGGCTGTGCATTTTTCGTCTGTGTGTCATCAACAGTGAGCAGACAGAGTGACGGATTTCAGCCAGGGGAGATTCTTTCTGAAATCTGAAAGGTTTAGCATAAGTTTCTGAGAGCAGCATTTTCTGGAATTCTCTGATCACCTTTTGTAAGCATCCTTCTTTGCATTTCATGTCAGTGTGGAGAGAAACGTCAATGCCAGCACACTGTTGGAATGTCCCAGTGAATTTTTATTGAGTGCTATTCGATGCTAGACTCTGGGACGCTAAACCTGGCAAGATCCAATCTGTCCTCCGATGCTCCCAGGCTGGTGGTGGAGACAAATCACTGCACAGACACGGCAACGATGGTGTCTGCGATGGTGTCACCACGATGCTATGGGTACACGCATCCTGTCTGCGGAGAGAGGTAAAAAGATACCCTGGGTTCCCCTGTTGTTAGGTTGGGAGTGTTTGCTCATAGGCCCAGGGACTGAACCCTGCTGCACTACAGACTCTGCCTGTGATGTGAGGTCTCCGTTTCTCCACGCTTTAAGTGAACAGGTGTGCTCCACGATGTTCAAGGTTGCTTTTAGGTCTAGTGTTCTTTGTGCTTTTAAAGCTGCTAGCTCACGGCCTCCCAACCTCACGACCTCCAGATTCCTAAATGGCTGGAAGCGTGTATGTTGTGTGCAGGGACACATTTGTGGAGAACAGGCCCTTGGGTTTGTCTTGACTGCCTCCAAACCTGAACACAGATGGGATCATGGGATTACTGGAAAATATGGGCTGCACCTTCCTTGAGAGAGAGCGCTGACCTGCTGGGGTTCAGTGGAGGCTGCAGACACCATCTCTGCTTCCAGAAATGGTCAGTGACTTTGATTCACCGCACAAACCAGTCACCCTGGCTGAAAGCCAGTCAGGGTCCTCAGGCTGCAGCAAACTTGAAGATGCCAGGAGGGCATGGCAGCAAGGATGCCTTGGATTCTTGCCCACCCTGGTTAGTGAGAACCGGCCGGGAGCACCTGAGGCCCCCATTGGCAGGCTCATGAAAGCCTTTTTAAGAAAAGGCAAGCTGCCAACCACAATGAAATATACAATTGTCCATCTGTTGCTCAAATTAAAACAAAATTTTCCCCTTCCATTGCCAAAAATTTCTCTAGCTACTGTCCAGTGGTCTAACCTTGCATTTTGAGGGGGAGAGGATTAAATAGGTTACCATGATTTTGGGGAAGCAGTGGATGTAGGGGCAAGGACTTCTCTGGTGTGAAGGAGAAGGAGGTGGGGCTCCAGATCAATACCAAGAACAAACCCATCATCTTTGGAAAACAATCTGAGAACTTTATAATTTGCCAACTGTTCTCAAAAATTAACTGGGGTCCCAAGGGTTCATTTTCCTTCTTTATTCCAATCAGGTTCTTTTTGTCTCTATAGACTCAAGAGATTCAAATATTACTTTTAGTCTCCTTTCTCCCCCTCCCGCCCCATTTTTTTTGTGGCAGATCTTACCCCTTGAGTCAATTATTTCCTTCTTTTCAGTAGGTGGATATTATGAATATTGAGCCATCTTGAACATTGCAGAAGGAAGTCAGCCACAACCAGCAGAGGTTCGACTCTCTGGTCATTAATGATGCCCAGAAAGACATTGGTGGTTAAGAGCCAAGGGGAGGAGAGCAACCTTCAGAGAGGCATCCTAGGCTTCCTGATGCCCCAGACTCAGCATGGAAGGAAGTGCCATAATGGTTTGCAGGGAGAGCTTCCAAGAGGCGTCTCCAAGGACGAGATGGACACAGAAGTAGGGGTTATGGCAAAGAATTTGCTTCCCTCCTAGTTAGTCCCCCAGTGTATCAGCAGGTACCAGCTGGAGGCTGACGCCCATAGGCTCCAGGGATGTGCTTTGAATGAGCTCCTAGGTGGGGGGGAGGGAGTCCAGAAAGGAAGCTGGGGTGACAGGAATTCCAGGGACACAGAGGGGAAGCAGAGTCAAGGAAAAACTGACAGCAACATATTTCATGGCATTTCTCCACATCTGTCCCACAGTCTTAATCCATGAATATCATTTTCTTTGTTCTTGTTTTTCTATTTCCTCTCTTTTCCTTGGGACTCTATACAAGTTCAAATCTCTCCCATATTAAAATTTTCTCTCTCATTGGGCTACTCCCCATTGGGTAGCTCTTTTCTCATTCTCTTTTTCTTCATAATTAAGCTTTTTGGAAATTTATGTTTTTATTTACTGTCTCCACTTCTTCACTTTTCAGCCCCAAATCCACTATAATTTACTGAATTTAATTTACACTGTCTAACCAAAATTGCCAATCTTAGGGGAACTCTTCAGGCATTTTCTCTGACTTTTGTCAAGAATTTAACATGCCTTAACATTTATTTGATTTTTTTTTCAAAATGAAACAGCTATAATATTCAACATAAAAGTAACACATGCATGCTTACTTCAAAGAAATTGAAAATTCTGAAACAATGAAAAAAGAAACTATAAGCTACGTGAGATAACGATAGTTGTCTTTTTACATACACTTATTTTTTCAGAATTTTCTTTCTTCTATATATATAGAGAGAGACAGAGACATGGAGACACAGACAGACACAGAGACATAGAGACACAGAGAACACTATACATATATTTTACATTTTATAAGTTACATTTGGTGTTTGATAGCTTCAAAAACAAATTGGAACGTGCTTTCTTTCTGTTCTCTAAGAGAGTTGGTGTGAAATTGATGTTATTTCTTTTCTAAATGTTTGGAAGAATTCAACAGTAAAGTTTTCTCAGTCTTGACTTATTTTTGTGGGAAGGTTTTTAATGAAGATTTCAAATTTGGTTAATTGATATAGGACTATTCTGGTTTTCTATTTCTTCTTGTGTCAGTTTGATAGGTTGTATTTTGAAAAGAATCTGTCCAATCTATCTTTGCTTTCAAATCGCTGACATAAAGGTGTTCATAATGCCTTTTTATGTTTTTAATGTCTGTAGAATTTGTGATGTCCCCTTCTGCAATCCTGATACTGGATAATTCACATTTTCTTTCTCTTTATTTGATCAGCATTTCTAAGGGATCATAATTTTAACTTTTTCTCAAAATGTCAAGTGAATTTTATCTATTGCATGGTTGCTTTACATTTCATTGACTTCTTCACTCATCTTTATTACTTCCTTTCTTCTACTTCCCTTAGACTTAATTTACTGTTTTTATCTTCTTGAGATGGGTGCTTAGTGTTTGATTTTCAGCCTTTCTTCTTTCTTGTCTAATATATAAATTCAGGTTGATGTATTTTCCTCTAGGCACTGCTTTAGCTACATCATATATGTTTTGTTTTTGTTTTGCGGTACACGGGCCTCTCACTGTTGTGGCCTCTCCCGCTGTGGAGCACAGGATCCAGACACGCAGGCTCAGCGGCCATGGCTCACGGGCCCAGCTGCTCCGCGGCATGCGGGATCCTCCCGGACTGGGGCACGAACCCGCATCCCCTGCATCGGCAGGCGGACCCGCAACCACTGCGCCACAGGGAAGCCCTCATATATGTTTTAATATGCTTTA
This sequence comes from Delphinapterus leucas, assembly GCF_059928025.1. Lineage (NCBI taxonomy): Eukaryota > Metazoa > Chordata > Mammalia > Artiodactyla > Monodontidae > Delphinapterus > Delphinapterus leucas. The sequence goes on along the minus strand of NC_143144.1, from coordinate 83,783,221 downwards.
TTATTTATTTTTTATCTTCAGCTCAAAATAAATATAAATTTATATTGATATTTAGATGGTTATTTATTAGTATATGGCTTTATTTCTAAGCAGTTGGACATTTTTTTAGGTATTTTTTTATTATTGTTTTCTAACTTAAGTGCACTATGGCTGGAGAACATACTCCGAATGATCTTATTCCTTTGAAGTCTATAGAGATTTGCTCAGTGATCTGGCCTATGGTCTATTTTTGTAAATGCTCCATCTGCACTTGAAAAGAATGTTTATTCTTACATAGTTGGGTACAATGTTCTGTATATGCCAATTAGGTCAATATGTTAATCATGTTTAAACCTTCTACAACCTTACTGGTTTTCCTCACTTTCTCAATTACTTATCCAATGGGCTAACATTTACTACTGTGATTGTAGATTTGTCTATTTCTCCTTTTTCTGTCAGTTTTTGTTTTATGGGTTTTGAAGCTAAATTATTAGGTGCATACATGTTTATGACTGCTATTTCTTTCTGGTGAATTGATTTTTTAAAAATTATGATACACACCTCTTTAAGTCTGGGCAAAGAGGTAAAAGAATTTCCCTGTTTTGAAATCTACTTTTTCCTGGATCAGTATATACATACAAGCTTTCTTTTGGTTAGAGTTTGTGTAATATATGATGATTTTCTACCTTATCACTTTAAACTCTCTGCGTTCTAATATTTAGGATGTATTTCTTGATGTAGCATAGTATTGGATTTTTTTGTTTTTATCCACTCTGACAGTCTTTTTCTTGCAATCATAAGATTTTATCCACTTACATTTTGTATAATTGTTTATATAATAGGGTATAAATTTAACATCTTAATTTTTTTTTGTCTGTCTTTAACAATTTTCCACCTTCATTAGTATATTTAGAAAGAACTTCCTCACACTATATATTTTTCTTCAGTCTTATATTTTCTTCAGCCAACTTCTTCCTTTAATCCCTTTTCTCCATTGCCTTTCTAACCACACAGGGATCTGAATGTACTGTACACTTTCAGACCACTCTTGCTAAAATTTTACTCACATTCTATGCACTCCGCAGGCTTCTTTGTGAATTTTTCTTCATAAAGCTGATCCTAAATATTGGTCATTTCTTAAAATCCTGCTTTGGACCTCTCTTCTTATTTCCAAGTTATCCTTGGGTAATTTTATATATTCCCATAAATCTGCTCTCCCATTAATGCCTTTTATATTGATATAAGCTCTAGACACATATGTCCAACTGCCTTGTGGATTTCTCTATTAGTGTGTCCCCTAGGCAATCAAAAGTCCATATGACCAACACTTAATTTATAAATTCTCCTTCCATCCCTGACAAACCTGACCTCCTCCTCTGAGACCTTTGTTGTTGGTAAATGATCTCTCAAACCCAGTTACCGAGCTGAAAATCTCATCCCAAGCTTTGGTCTCTTCTTCATTCCACCTAGCTTCTTGGCCAAACTGCTAAGTAGCCTCCCAACTGGTTTAATTACTTCTATTTCATCCCTTCCAGTCATATTCTCCTATGGCTGACATTACCATTCTGCTTAATCACAGTTTCCTTTCCCCAAAGGTGACTGCACCTCCTTCTCATGGCTTATACTGGATTTCCTGTTGTGGCCCCTGCCTCTCTTTACTCCTCCCTATCTGGTCCTCTCACTCCATCCCCTTGGTATCAGATGTGCTATGTGCTCTCCCAACCCCACACTTTTGCACATGACACCCATTACACCTGGAATGCTTATCTCCTTGCCCATGAGTTTCTAGTTTTTTTTTCCCTACAAATCTCAACTTAAGCTTTGGCTCTTCCATAAAGTCTTTCTTGATCTCAGCAGAACTATGTGGATGCATGTTTTTTTTTCAGGTGCTCCCCACACATCTTCTTTTATGGCACAGACAGATTGCTATTAAAAAAAAATTTTTTTTTTTTATGTCTGTCTTCCCCACCAGATCCCAAATCCTGAGCTCTATTTTCACAGTGTTCTCATGTTCTAAATACACAGGCACATGTTGGGTACTTGATACTTCTTTGAACACTGAAAGAATGAAAAATATATTAAAAAGTGTTATTACTAGAGTTTTTTCACTCTTTTTATTGACAAACAGATTCAGAAATATTTTTTTGGTAACACATTGGAGACAGGTGTTTCTGTATTTTCATCTAACTTTCATTATGCAACAAAATATTTTCTTGCACACCCATTATATATTATGAATTCTCTTACTGGGTAACAGTGTGTTCTGGTGTTTTTGAGTTGTGTAACTATTAGTTATAACTAATAGTCTCTATTTCATAGCTGAGGAATAGAAAATAGAGTTGGTAAAATCTTTAACCAAAGTCCTCCACTAGGAAGTAGTAGATTTAAAAGTAGATCACAAGCTACTTAAGTTTACTCTTACAATATTTTTCCTTTAAATGATTTTGTTTAGAAGTCTCAATATTTAAACTGATTGATTAAAATAACAGTGAATGACAGTCCAGCACAGCAAATTTCTTTTAGCTTGGCTCACCCTTGGCAACGGAGTCTCATTTTAATAGTAAACATGGTGGCTGTGTAATTAGTGTAATATCTACATCTTTATCTGTTACCTCATTTAATGATTTCAGGCTTTGAAGGAGGGGTATTTTTATTCCTATTCTTCCATTGAGGGCACTGAGACCCTAAGAGGTTAGGTAAGTGGTTGGGGCTGCTTAGACTGCGAGTGGCAGAGCAAGAGGCCACCTCCAGCTCTGCTGTGCCCCAAGGCCATGAGCTTTCCTCAGGTGACAGTCCCCTATTCTGCCATTCAGTCCTGAGGGCACAGATGATCTCGTCTATGCTCTACACAGCAGCAGTCACCACACTTCCTTATGTTAAGTAGATGCTCCTGCAAATCTGAGGCAACGTCCAACAGCAATGCCTGTGTGTTTGGTGTTGATGGCATCTGATCACGAAGAAGGAACAGAATTCTCACCGCTTGTTCAGATGGATCATCTCCCCAGGGCTGTGGACATCAGTGTTTATTCTACTGCATCTCTGGTTGGCTTGGAATCTGTCAGTAATGAGGTGTTATGGTTTCGACTCTAAGATTTACCTGGATGAATGATGTTCCCTTTCAATGGTTAAAGTAATTTCTCTCCAACAGAGAAGGCTTTTTTTTTTTCCCTTCCTGAAGCTGCTCAGCTGTGGAGTGAATCAGATCACCCTCCCTAATGGAAAACATACACCAGAGACGGCTGGAATAGAGCTTCAAAGTTCTCAACTGCCTCAATGTGGAGAGTCCGGGTTCACTATTGTCCAGTGGCCAACAGAGATCTCGGGGGTCTGGTGTGTTCCATTTCTCATCAGACTCTGAGGTTTTGCTGAAGACCAAGAACCACATGATAGGATGCTTAATTTTTCCCATAGAAGGAGTGTCACGATAATCCCGGGTGATAGAGTCACTCCCCTGCAGCAGGATCATCTTTATGTGAAATGTGACAAGACACTGCCCATTGGGGAAGCCTGCTCACCGCCCCCTGAGGGGGACTTGCTATGCAAGGACACTTTTAAAGGATCTTCAAGTCCATTGCCCTCTTTGCTAAGCCTGCTTATATGGGCGAATTACTTTCGTTCCCTTTTTGGAAAAGTATCTTTCCCAAGGTGGATTGTTATTTGTCCAGTTGTACCCTGAGCACTAATCTTTTAATGTAAAGAATGATTAGGATAAGCGGTGAGGATAAAATGGGATTAAAGGAATAAGGCTCATGACTTAATTATTAATAGTAAAACTATGAAGGGAATCAATAAGGCTGCATGTATAATAATGAAAGTAAAAACATTGATACCTCTGCCCAGGTACAGTTTGATTCACCTTACATGGGGGTTGTTACCTATCTATACAAGAGAGAAATCAGCTTCTTTAAAAACATGCCATAGATGGTCCCTGAAATTAAACCGTATGTTTGAGGTGCAGAAATGCAAGTTTCTTAGTTTAAAGGGGAAAAAAAAAGAATGCTTGTGTTTAGCAGAAAGGAAACAGAGGGCAGTGCTTCAGGATGAAGCTTTCAGAATTTCTCACGTTGTTTTACAATATCTAGTTTAATAACCCTTCCATTCCGGGGAACTTTCTGATACCAGTAAAGGCCGGTGTGACCGAAATGTCTCGAAGGAAGTCAGGATTTCAGTGGGAATCGTCTCTCATCTGAGAAAGCTGGACCACATCCTGGCCATGGAACTTGTGTTTCCAAGAACTTGGCAACAGCACATGAGCCCCAGCTGTCCAGGTCTCACTGTAAAAGGTGAAGTAACGCCTACAACAGAGGGTTGCCCTGTGCATCATCTGTGATTGTGAGCAGAGAACCAGGCACAGACGCCAGAGGAATCTCTGTCCGCTTGAACGAGGACCACAACTTCTTTTCTTAAGGTCACTAGGGGTTGGGAAAGCCTTAGCTGAGCACTGGGCCATTGGTCTTCTAGACCTGGCTTGCTTCCTCTAACTGTCCGTGTAATCTTAGGCTTAACTCCCTAAATCCCACTTTCCTCATTGGTAAATTGGAGGGGTTTGGACTAGAAAATCAGTTTTATGACTTTAATATAATACAGTTCAATGATTTAAAAAAAATTCACACTTCGCATAATAATAGCAGCCTTTGGAATGTTTAGTGGAAATTAATAAAAAAGGCTTTTAAAAATAGGCACTGCTAGGGTAGTCTGCAATGATTGAGGCTTTTACAGGTAGAAATGAGTCACACAGAAGAAGGGGTTTGGGGTATTTTTCAACAAATGAGACATCTTTTCGAGGATTTTCACTGGGGGCGCAGTAATTAAATTTTAGCTCTTGCCAATCTTATGTGACAACAGATCCAGTCTTCTTACTGAGAAGCAAGCGACCCACTTTCATGCTTCTAACGTGTGGCCAAAGGAACAAATGCCGGGCTTTGTCATTCCTTATGTCCTTTGGGCGTCAAAATTCCTCTGGTGGGCAGGGGAACGGGTGGGGTGGGGAAGAGGTGAATAAAATGCTTGGAAGAATTCCTGTCAGGACTGAATGTGGTGAAGACATAAACTGGAAATTCACAAAAGAGGTTCCAATTATGAAGTCTTCACGTGAGCAAGTGCACTAATTCGCCACTGAACACACACATGACAACTATGGCAACGAGAAATGACCCGGTTGATAATATTTGTAAGTGTGATAATACAGGGGGATGGCCAAGCATTGTTTCGGGTTGAATTATGTGGAAACAAAACTAAAACAAAGCCAAAAAACCAAACCAAACCAAACCAAAAAAGAAGTGTGACGTTCCAACCCCAGTATTTCAGAATTCGGCCTTATTTGGAAATAGGGCCTTTATAGAAGTAGTCAAGTTAAAATGAAGTCATTAGGGAGGGTTCTAATCCAATGTATGAAAAGAGAAATTTGGACACAGAGACCAGAACCGCACAGAGGGAAGATGATGTGAAAACACACACGGAGAAGACAGCCGTAGAACAGGAGTGATGCAGCTACAAGCCAAGGAGAACCGAGGATTGCCAGCAAACACCAGCAGCTGGAAGAGGCCAGGAAGAATTCTCTCCTAGAGCTGTCAGAGAGGACGTAGCTCTGCCAACACCTTGATATCAGACTTATAGCCTCCGGATCTGTGAAACAGCCTATCTGTGTTGGTCTCGGTCTCCCAGTTTGTGGTACTTTGTAATGGCAGTCCCAGGAAACTGACAGGGGCATGATGATAGGGTAGATTTCTACCTTATCGTCCAGAACATGAAATGATTTCTCCTTTTTTGGAGAGCAGTTTGTCAACATGTATCAAGAATCTTAAAAGTGATGGTTTAAAGGAAATACTCTGATTTCTGTATAAGATGACCACGAGGTATATGTAATCTCAAGGGTAGGAGCAATGAGACCGAAGCATGAGCCTTTAGCATGGAGGAGGGAAGGGAGAGCAGTTTCCATGGTGGAAGGGACAGCTGGAGTGATGGCTCTAAGGCTGGAAGAAGCCAGTGGAGTTAGTGGTTAAGAAGGGACCAGGGAAGAGAGAAGGGGATGAACGGTGCAGGGTCACCAAGGCTGCTCTCAGGAGTAGGGTTTTATTGTAACTTTCCTGGGATTCCTCAGAAGGGTTTTAGGTGAGGGGAGGAGAACAGCCTGCTCACTCTTACATTCCGCATCCTTCTGCCTGCTCTCTGGAGAATGGATGGGTGGGAGTCGGGAGCCAGGTAGGAAGAGCAGGTGGGAGGCCCTGGTAGTTCAGGAGAGAGCTGACCGTGGCCGAGACTAGCGTGTGGCTATGGACATGAGGAGACCCGAGTCCACTCAAGATGTGTGTTAGTGGGAGAACCTACAGCTTGCACTGGTGAGCTGGATCTGAGCCACTGGGTGCCAGGAAGCTATCTAAGAAGGCTCCTCAGTTTTCAGAGTGAGAACCTGGATGGATACAGTGACCCCCTATATGGGGAAAGCTGGGGTTCGATGGCAGGAGACTCGAGAGGTCCATTCTGCACATGTAGAATTTAACTCGAGATATCACAAATGAAAGATAGGTACAGACTGGAGGCATAATGTGGAAGTCGTTGCACACAGGTAGTATTTAAAATCATGGAAATGCATGTCATCAGCTGGAGAATGAGAAGAGAGAGCAGATGGAATGACGCCTACGTGACGTCACAGTGCTTCTCGTTGAGGCTATTTTGAGAAGCTGATTGGGCACAATTCGAAATACACCAGCTGTAAGATGATGAAATATTTGGATCTGCAGAGTAAAAACCACTGTCCACTGTGCTGGCTCCATATGCAAGTGCTCTGTCCGGCGTGAGAAACCGCATTTGAGAAAGTACGCCCTTTACACCTGGGAAGTCCACAGAAGACATTGACTACTTTTGAAAGCTCGGGAAGCTTTACCATATAAGGGACTCTTACGGGAATCCAGAGTGTGTTTTTGGGAGGAGAGGTGATTTGAAGGAGGGGACTTGATGGCTGTCTCAGATACTTGTATGTATCATCAAGCTTGCGTCAGCTTCCTGGGGCTGCCATTACAAATGCCCCAAGCTGGTGGCTTAGAATAATAAGAATTCATTGTCGAGTCAAGGGTGCTGATTCTATAAACTGTGCGGGAAAGTCTCAGAGGCGTTCGTTTACTTCGATATGAAGAATTTCTCTCACTTCCTCTTGCACTAACCAGCTAACATTGATCAGACACTTACTATGGTCTAGCCTCTGTACTAGGTGTTTCATGTGCTTTGTCTCTCTTAACCCAGGTATTGGTGTTATCACTGGACTGGATTGCTTTGAAAACAAATAGGGACCTCAATAGCAGGGTTAAACGCCACAGATCTTTTTTTTTTTTTTTTTTCCTGCAGGATAGGACTTTTTTCCTGTAAAATTAGAATTATAAAGTCAAATACACTTGGAAAATGATGAGTTAACTACCTTGAGAGAGGTTTCTTTCCTGTAGAATTCTCAGAACCTTCAAACTTCTAGTGGCCACTGTGTCTAAGACTGAAAGAGTATATTTTCCCAAATTATTTGATTTTTTTTTTTCAACCAAGCATCTCCTGGAATTATCGTTCTAAGAAACACAGAATGGGAAACGTTGTTTTGTATTATCTCAGCTTCATGAACGTCAGCCATAATTATATTTCTGGAATGTGTCTTTACCTCTGTTAGAGGAGGAATTATTTTGAATCATGGGGGAAATATTATCAGGGGTCCAACAGACAGAACGTTGAGACTTCAACAGTCAGAGGGTTGTTTTACAACTGTGCACGATGCCAGGGACTTTCAAGTGTCAGGTGGTTCATGGTATGCCCAAGGCTTAAAATTAGTAACCTAATTGCAGGTTTGTGCCTTAGGGTCTGTGTAGGATTGAGTAAGTGGGCGTCCATCCAGTGTCCTTTCTACTCAGCCATGGGTACAAGTACAAACTTTTCAGGAAATGTCAACTCTATGTAACTCATGTTTCGTTTCAATGGGATTTTTTGGTCGGCTGTCAAGAAAGCAGTGCCCTGTTTCTGGAGGAGCTGAGGGAAAGATCTCTATCTTTCCCTCTTCCTATTGAAACAAATGGTATTCGGTGGTCACAGATACCTGCTGTTGGGGAGAAGAGTTGGAAAGTTAACAAAGACAGATTCCATAAAGACGAACAAAGCCCTTTTACAACTTTTCTTTCTTTCTTTTTCTGCCCCTCCTATTTCTCTTTTGCCATTGCATTAATTAGAAATTTAAGTAAATGACATCACTGCCCCAATTTTTTATATCTGCCAGGAGAACAATTAGGCCATTAGAAGTAACAAATGGTCCGGACTCATGTTGCCTGTTGAAAATTTTCAAGCTACATTATTTCTGACAAGAAAAAAACAAATAATAGTTGTTTTGGCCAATTTTTACCCCCACAGCTTCAGCAGATGCAGCGGAGCCGAGGCTTTCTCCCCATTGTCACGCCTCATTAGAGTGTGCTGATCCGGTGGGTTCCCATTCCTTTAGGTAAACAGTTATTTACATGAACTGCGACATTTTTCTTTGGTGACAATTTCTAATTGTTCAGGCAACCAAGGGTGATATATTAAACCCTCGGAAAAAGGCTTCACCTGTGAAACAAATTACTTGAAATTAACTATCCTTTCAAAAGAAAGGCAAAATTTCAAGATGGACAAATTAGACCCTTCTCAGGCACATATGGTAAGTGTTTCAAACACGTCCCCACTGGTACCCACTCCAGAGAACAATTCTTCATGATGGAGTGGAAGACTTCCTGGCTCATTTGGGGGTCCTTTCTATGCCAGCGTTCGCCTGCAATGCGCTCAGAAGGGATCCCGCTAGGGCTGAAAGCTGTGCGGTTCCCCAGTGTTTGTGGCTTCACTGACTCCGTAGCCTCTTGGCTTTTTGAGTTTAACTCTTTCTAAGGCATGTGTGGATACACGGCTCTCCCTGCAAAATCTGCCAGCGTTTGCTGCCTTTGCATGTGATTTCCGGAAACTTAAATGGTCATTGAATATCCGTTAAAGCCCATCAATTAGCCACGCCCACATACCCCCTGCACTGAGTAGATTGATGTCCGCAGCCCTGAGCAGGGACTGGAAGGGTCAGGTGAAATTAATCACCGGCATGTAATTCCGGATGTTTGCTCTGCTTAGGCTACTGGGCTCAGGGCACTGAGAGTAGCATATTTAAAAATCAAGGTCAAATCCCTGCTGGACTGGGTTGCAGAGTGTCCCCCCCAAATTTCACGCCCTTCCCAGAACCTTAGAATGTCACCTTATTTGGTAATAGCGTCGTTTAAGACGAGATCATATGAAGTAGAGTGGGCCCAATACCGATATGACTGGTATCAGACACACAGAGAGGCACACAGGGAAAAATGTCCCATGAAGATGAAAGCCGAGATTGGAGTGATGCCTCTACAAGCCAAGGATCACCAAGAAGCCCCAGAAGCCAGGAAAGAGGCATGGAACCCCCTCTTCTGAGCCTCCAGAAGGGACCAACCCTGCCAACACCTGGATCTCAGACTTCTGGCTTCCAGGATTGTGAGAGAGTAAATTTCTTGTTTTAAGCCACCCAGTTTGTGGTACTTTGTTATGGCCGCCCTAGGAAACTGATACGCGTCCTTTAAACAGGGGTTCCAGGCAGTGAGCAGGTTCAGCTGGGCGTCTCCAGCAGAAGATTATAACTTGCCTTGGATTTTCAGTCCCTCCAAATCCATCTTTCACATATCAAGTGTCACTCTTTAATATCCTTCTGTGTAGCAAAATTTAAATGAATTTTTCAAAAGTCCCATACAGATCAAACATTTAAAACATGCAAGTTTTTCTAGTTTTTCAAAAAATGAAGTATACTTTTAATGTAGTTGGGACAATTAAATGAGCACTGTTTTGCTGCGCCTTTTTGAGAAACACCAGAGAATAAAGTCATAAGTAAAAAACGATATGACTTTAAACATGTGTTGCTGCTTCTCTTTGGCACTGACTGATAAAACCCCGATCCGCCTTCCATTGGCCTCTTTGCTGGGTCGTGGATGAAGCAGGAGGAGACGTGCCCTGGTTGTGGGGGTGCTTGTGTCTTCTGCTGTCTCTGCTGATCAATGCCCATCTCATGCCGGATCCTCACTCATTTCACCTTGAGTCGAAAAGTAGTAGCTATAATTGTGTAATTCCCCAATTTACCTCTCAAGTGAAGCAGCTGGGACTCTGTCTTTGAATAGGTGAGTTCTTGTGTCTCTGCCTACTTCATGTAACAGTGGGAGCTAGGAGATAAGTGCATCACAATGCTGAACCCACAGACTCTTCTAGATATGAGACATTTGCTTAGCATTTTCTGACATCCTAAAGATGAGGGCTTGATGGCTTGGAGATCTCAAGTAAGCTGCTCAGGACCACATAACCAAGAAGTAATAGAGCTGAGATTTGAGCCTAGATTTTCCTTAATTCAGGTTCCAAACTTTTGAGAATGATGCACTGTGACCTCATAGTATTCATTGTATGCAAGAGTGAATCATCATGAAGAAATCTGTTAGCATCTCACCTTTCCAGGACACACGGAAAAACACACATGGTTATCCCACTTGATGCAGACAAGTTATTTGATAAAATTTAACACTTGATCCTGGTAATGATAACAAGGAGAAAAGGGGAGGTTCCTTGAACATGGAAACAGTATGATCGGTAAGATCGTCAGCCACTGCCTACCTGGTCTCATTAGCATCACATCTCCTGCGGTTAGGACGCCTCAAGATGATCCCCGTGATGTCTATTGTAAAAGACTATTTTGAGTTTTACTAAAAAGAAATATAAGAAAATTGATGCATAATTACTGGAATGGAGGAGATAAAATTAGCATTGTTTATAGTTGACGTAATTATTTGAGAAACTTAAAAGAATCAACTGAAAACATATTAGAACTACTAAGACAATTTTAGCTAATTTTTAGCTAATATTTAACCATTTTAACTAAAACTTAATTTTAAGTTAATCAGTAGATTTTTATTGAACGCAAAATAATCAAAAACATATAAACCATATATTCCCGGCCAAAGATATTATTTGCAATAGCGACAGAAATATAAAATGTCTGCATAAAATTACAAAATGTCCTAGAGAACTATTAAAAATTATAAAACTTTGCCAAGGGACAGAAAAAAAACTGAAATGAACATAAAGAATAATGTTTCTGTAAGAGAAGATTTAGTAGTGCAGATGTCAACTTTCGCCTAATTCATCTACAAATTCAATGAATATCCAATTCTGGTCCCAGTGGGGCTTGGGGTGGAACTGAACAAAATGTTGTTAAAGTTCATCTGGAAAAATAAATGCCTGAGAAGAGCCAAGGAAATTTTGAAAAATAAGAATAATGAGTGAGGACTTGACCTACTAGATATTAAAATACTAGAGTGATCAGAACAACGGGTTCTTGGTGCAGGGATAAATGGATCAGTAGAACAGAAAAGAGATTTCAGAAAGAAACAAATAATTCACATGTAACAAAGGGGACATTTTAGGGCAGTAAGAAAAGGACAGATTATTCAGTCAGCAGTTTGGCGCAACTAGCATATGGAAAAAGAAAAGTTAGATCCCTACTTTAGAATTAGGCTAAGTGTAGGTACCAGAAAGGCGAATATTTCAAGCTTTGGAAATGCATCTATGTTAGAACCAGAAAAAAAAATCTATGTAAAAGTTTATCTAATTTTTCTGTGGTGAAGGCTTTTGTGAGTATGGCATCAAATGGAGAAAACAAGAAAGAAAAGTAGATGAATTTGAATTTATAAAAATGTACTTGCAAGTTAAAAAAATGACAAATCATGAAACAATTTTGCAATTGATATTAAAGTTCAAGTGTTAACATCTCTAATATACAAGGAGTTCTGCAAATCACTAAGGAAAATGTAAACCAGAAATCCCTACTGTTACGAATTTATCCCTATACTCACAGAAAGCTCTGTCTCTCTCTCAGGGTGTCTGTCTTTGCCTCTGTCTCTCTCATTCTCTTTCTGTCTTTGTCTCTTTCTCTCTCTAACACACACACACACACACACACACATACACACAAGTATTTTCATTCTGGTGCTATTAAAATAAAAAAAATGAAGACAATCAATGTGTCTAGCACTGGGGGTCTGGTTATATAAGTTATGGCACATGTATAAGGTATGATACTATACATCCAGGAAAAAGGATATGGTTTGTGATTATTTGGGAAAATCTCTAGTCTATGCTATTAAATATGAAAACAAGGTAAAGGACTGTGTGAGTGTGCTTGTGTATGTGTGTGTGTGCCTGTGTTGTGTGGGTATGTATGTAGGGTGTGTGTGATAGGAATCAAAGAACATGATTTTCAGTGACTGAATCTGAAAAGAGGAACTGGGGTTGTAGAAAGGAGGCATACTGTTGAGTTTTCTAATCTTGTCCATGCATTTTGTAAAGGTCAACAGACATTATTGGAGAGAGATTATGAACAAGTTTAGTTTTCTTCTTTGCCCTTCCCTGTGGTTCAAAAAACTAACAAATACAAATAAAAATTAAGTTAAGAAATAAAATTATGGAAAGAAAAAAATTTGCAGAAGATTTTTACAGGGTAATTAAATAAAAGAGAAGAAATATAAATGGCCAATAAACATAAAATCTTTAAACTTGATAGTAATGAAATACAAATAAAAATGAAATATTTTTGACTTATAAAATTGCATATATAAATTTTTTATTTATAAAAAATGGTTTAGCGATAATGTCTGACATTGGGAGGGTGAAGGGGAATGGGTGCAGTTAAAAGTAAAGTATATAATACAGCCTGTCTGGTTAGAGATTTCACAGTATTTTAAATTCCACCTTAAGTTTTATCCTATAGAAATAATCATGGATGTTAATAAAGACTTGGCTTCAGAGATTTTTATTGCAGCGTTTTGGTGATGGGGAAGGAAAGAATGTAATTGGCTGTATATTCACGGTCCATTCATACCATGAAATACTAAGCAACCACTCAAAATCATTGTGGAAAACAATTTGGTATATTTAGTGTAAAATGCAGGCAATAAAACAGTCTAAATGGTTTGAGCCAAAGTTTAATTTAAAAAGTGTGAATTCTTGTGGCAAAATTTAGGAAGAAAATGCACAGAATATTTACATGGGTGCTCCTAGATCGTGGGATTGTGAGTGATTTTGATTTTTCTTCTATTTGCATCCGTAAATCCCTGCCATCTAGATTCTCTGGCGAGTTCCAGAAAATGGGCATCTCATTCATCCTTTAACTTGGCAAAACTTTATTGAACACCTATTATGTGTACTGCTCCACACAGCTCCTGCAGCCCAGGCATTCACAGTCCAGTGAAGAGGAACACACTGGAAGGACCACTGGGCGAAAATGCACCTCCTGACTCCCACCGAAGACCAGAGGAGGGCGGTGGGCTCGCCTGGGAATGATCATTCCAGGCATCTCCCGAGTTCCTGTCTAAATCTTTGGAATGTTCTCTAATTCTGTCAAATGCAAACCCTACAGGGCAGTGAATCTAGTCTGAGTGATTTCTCCCCCACCACCCAGCCCTTTCTGGAGGAAAGTGTCATCTTGTCACGCGCTCTTACCTAATCTCAGCTTTAGGAGCAAGGGCCGCTCAGACTAGGGCTAGACAGCAGCCATGATGCCACACTGCTGGGCTTGTGATGCCTCTCCTGGGTTAGGCTGGGGAAAAATCACATGAGAGATCAGAGCCAACCCCGTGTGCTGAGAGTAATGAGATACAGCCATTCTCCATGCTACTGGTGATAATTCCATTATTTCCAGATTTCTTTGAAAGGCAGCTAAGGTCTGTCCAGATCTACAGAGAATATTTAGAAGAGAGGACGCTGACCCCCCGGCTCCCAGCACAATGCCTGGTGCGTGCCGGATGCTCACCAGACATCTGTGAACATGGACTGGAGGAGCTTACCAACTTGAACTTGGGCTTGCCCACTGGACCCAGTCCTCGCTGGGTCAGGCACCTGCTGTCCCAGCCACGGTGAACGTCATGCCCTCCACAGGGGGCCGGGACCCTCATGGCCCCTTATGCCTGCTGAGATTTTCTCCCACTCCTTTGAAAAGTCCTGCTTCCCCTTTAAGACCTACCTCCATGGGCCCGTCCCCTTCGTTGTAAGTTGCTCCCCCCACCTCCCCCTTCACTTCATTTCATTGTCAGTTTTCTGTTTCCAGGATGGGTTATTGCCCCTGTGCTTGCTCGTTCCTGGGCCCACGCTTACTGTTGCTCCAAGAGTCCCCGCGACTTCCTGTCCAGGCTCGAGCTATTTTAGGCTTTGTGTCTCTTCATGCACCTGTGTCCTATTCACCTGTGTGTAAACACAATTACACAACAAGATGACGTGCCCTGAAATGATGCGCTCTTTCTCCAAACACACATGCCTTGGGCACACACAGACGCACACAGACAGACACAGACACACACACACATGCAGACACACACAGACATATACACACACACACACACGAGTACTTTAATTATTTCACAACTCTAGAGTTGGTAAAACAAACACATGGGAAAATGAAGTTTGTCGTAAGACTGAGGTGGCAGGTGCAGGAAGCAGCAGCCCTGCAGCGTTTCTCACCCACCTTCCCCTGGGAGCGTCCCTTTAGGGCCAAACCAAATGGGAGGTCTCAAGGCACACCTAGCACTTTGGCGGCTGGCCAGCCTGGCTCTCCAGGAGGAAAGCCAGGGCATCTGGCTGTCTTGGTCCCCGATATCTAAGCTTTCAGGAGAATTTTACTGCATTAAGCGGCTCTCAGCAAGGCACTTGGAGAACGTAGCGCTAACGTCTCAGAGCTGGTCAGCTTCCCCATCTAGTCTTCTCCTGCTGAATAACTGTGACCCGCTTTAGTTTTTATTTTCTTGTTAATTTCATGCCTTATGCTAAATCCGTGTTGAGTACTTAATCTTGTTAAGAAACATCCACAAAATATTCATGAATGGGAGACATTTCATAGGTAATTGCATCCTACCTTTTTCTAAAAAAACTTTTATTTTATGCCCTTTTTGTGAAATAATTAAACACATCATTTTCATTTTGATCTTTGGGGGATTAAAACTATATTTAATCATGCAATTTTTTTATTATTATTTTTGTTCTTGTGTTACAGCAAATGTGCGGTGGTTTTTATCTCCCCTTTGTACTTGCAATAGCATATTATTTGACCATGAATCACTTTAATGGATTGAAACATAAGCGTGTGAATTGAAAAATAGATACATTAGTCAAATCAATAAATAAATATGAAAATATATTTCTACAATGAAAAACCATCTTGGCTACTGTGTCCTCCAACTTGGACAGAGAGAGCTGAAATATATGGCCGTAAAATATAGCTTGCCATGTCAACTAGCCAGTGCCTGCAGCCTAAAATGAATTTTGAGCACTGGGTAAGTAGTATTTCACCAACAAAATCATAAAATAAAGACGTTAAAATGAAGGGATGATGGAGTGCCACGGGACGTTTGTAAAATCACCCTTCAGTCTGAGGCTGGAGTAGTTTAGTATTAGATCTTGCATACTTTCATATAAATTTGCTTACAAATAGCATGTACAACAAGCAGTGTTACCAGGCTGGCCCTGTAGCAAATATATTTCTACTATTTTTGTTGGACAAACTTTACTTGCACTCAATGGTACAGCTGGTGTAGAAATAAATAATTCATCTCCGGTCTAAAAAAGTATGACTATGGCAATCTTCACCCAGAGTATTTGCTAATTAATGACTTAACATTGCTCCTTCTAGCTATTCAAAAGCCGGCTACCCCATTTTTATATATTTCTCCTCATGTGCTGTCTTTATTGGATGAAATCCCCTATTAGTCATAATCAGTGTTCAATCTCTAATTTCATAAGATAATAAAATGGGCTGTAAGGATTATTAGTAGTTACATTGTGTAACTTATCAGTTATTTGTCAGAT
This sequence comes from Delphinapterus leucas, assembly GCF_059928025.1. Lineage (NCBI taxonomy): Eukaryota > Metazoa > Chordata > Mammalia > Artiodactyla > Monodontidae > Delphinapterus > Delphinapterus leucas. Next base: position 83,767,342 of record NC_143144.1, on the reverse strand, counting down.
GAATGTCGGAATATAATTAACATGCATTATTTTAACGAATACAGCTGAGAAATGAGGATTTTAAGGGACTTGCCTTTCTCAGAAACTAGGCACAAAATACAGTAAGGAGATGCGTATTTGCATTTATTTACATAACAGAGTCCTTTCTTTTTTGTCGCACATAATATTAGTTAATATCTTTCAACTGCAAATTGCTGCAATTTGTCGTTTGATTACATTTTTACACACATTAATGAGATCAGGCAGCTATAATTAAAATTGGTAGGTTCTATTGGATAGAGGATAAAATTGGATGGGTGGATAGAATAGCTGTGAAATCAGGTAGGAGCATTCTAGATGCAGGGCTGGATGGTGTTCTAATGTTTTTGACATCCATGCCTATTTCCAGGACCACCTCAAAGAGAGAGGGGGTGTTTCCTCCGCTTCCACCAAGCACCACTTCGGGACATCCCTGTCCTTCCACCTTGCCCAGTGGTGAAACATTATATGGCAGAACCCAGCCCTGCGTGATGGGGATGTAGGGGGTAAACTTTTTAGCTTTTGCTTCTTTCTCTAGTTTAAAGCACCGTTTTTTTGTTTTTTGTTTTTTTGGTTTGTTTGTTTGTTTGTTTGCTGTTCTAGGTCCATTCGAATTGCAGTTCACAGCCAGCCAGGGAACTAAGCAAGACCCTCAACTCAGATTTTGATTTATAATTTATAATTTAGTCTTTCTTCTCTCACAAAGATTGTGACCTGTCCCAGGAGCTGGTCTCTGAAAAGCAGAAGTTGGCATTCGAGGTGCCCAACCTGGCCCTCCCTGGGCTGTTTGGGAGGCAAGGCTGCTCTCCAAGGAGGAGGTGAGTCTTGGGGGCTCTGAGTTGGGGTGCAGGCAGGAAATCCTGGGGCCGTGCTGGGAGCCTTAGCTGGCATCCCTGCTGAGCTATATCACCTGGCCTCTGGAAACGTGGCTCTGGGAACCCACCAGAGAACCTTAAGGCTCTCTGTCCTCATACACACATTTCAGCAATTAGAGCGAGGGCAGAACCCCTGAAACGGGAGGCAGGCTGGCTCTGCCCTCACTCCCGTGTCCAAAGCTGGCCCTCGCCCCAGCAGAGGCAGGAACCAAGGTGCACTCACTGACCATCTGGCGACCAGTGCAGGAAAGATATATTTTGGGGGGTGGTCATCTTACCGCCCCAGATTCAACTGTGCCAGTTTCAGTGTGTACTTTTTATGAAACATTTTATTCAGGGTAACGGGTGTGACACTGAGTCTGCTTTATCCTCCGCCCCACCCCCCTTTTCTCCCCTGTATTCTCTGGTTTATTCTCTGTCCAGTTGGTTTTGGTTCTGACGTAGCCCACCCACATGCAGGTTGCAGAGATGGGTGAATAAAAGTCAGATACAATTTGGTGTAATTGCGGTGAAACCTTTGTAGAACATCTGCAAATGCCAGGGTTGCATTTGTGGAATATACTAGCCTATGATTTTGTAATCAGTAGTTCAAACATTTTTCTTTTCAATTGCTTTTTTGGGGGGGAGGGCAGAGTATACAGAAACTCATCGGAATAAAAATTATTTTTGAATCCCAGATATGTTAGTGCTATTTAAATGCCATATGGGGAATACTGTATGCACATAAACATTTTAAATAATGCCAGTAAAAATTATAGTGACTCATTGTACAGACCACCCTGGGCCAGCCAGCTTCAGCTGATTTTAAATATTCCTATACAAACATCAGGCTTTATTTAATATATCGACCTCAACATACTTTTGTCATTAAAGTTACTAATAAATGTGATTTAATTTTTCATGCAGTAAATTGTTTATTGTGCTGATGCTGTGTGCTTGGAGGAGATCTTAGGGTCATTTCTTATACAAAGCACCTTCCATTTACAGAAACGTCAGACTTATAGCTTCAGCTGTATTACTTGTGTCTGAGTCCTCATTCCCCGAGTGTGAAAACTTTATTGCTCATTATCTACTGGGCTGTGATGAAGTGACAGTTGATTTACTGGGAGCCAAAAAACTGTGTTTCAACGGCGAACATTTTTATCCTTTTGTACTACAGTCCTGCCGGCCTCCTCTAACTGCCGAGGCAACAAATAAAGCAAGCTCGGGGCTGGAGGGGACGGCGGGTTCCCTCATAAAGGTCCACATTTCAGATCGCACTCTGTTCCTAATTTGATTCAATTCCCCTTTGTTGCTTAAAAATTCAATTTGTTTAATTGAGCTGTTTGACAGTAAAGTCTGAATTCCATGCATTTTAACCGTTCATATTAATTTTCCCTCTGTACAGTATTTTATTAACGTGCTTTACAGGCAGAGGCTTAATTTAAATTTGGTGACCTCACAAGCTTATAAAAAGATCCGAATTCTTTTTTTCCCTCAAACCTAAATTAAAATGAATCAATGCAAACCAGGGGTACAGTTGTGCTTTCTGGGCGGAGTTTAATGAGTCAAGGAGAGGAAAACGCTGAGGTATGGGAGAATGGAGTGTGAAGGGGTGTGTGTGTGCGTGTTTTATGTGTATATTTTCACATTGTACTAGATGACATAATATTGTGGCAGAAATGAAAGTCTAAATGACCTGCCTTTAACAGTTAAAAAAGCAGCTCTCTATCCTCCATTAAAATGGTAGGTGAGGCATTGTAGAATGGATTATACATTGTCTGCTTTTTACAGGGTTACACATTTATTGACATTTAAAGAGCTGAACATCTTTTCCTTTAGGATTAATAAGATACCCAGAAACCAACATAAGATTTTTAAGGTTTACTAAACTTTAATCTATAAAATTTAATAGCAATATCCCAGTCGTTATGTGTATGTAGAACGCTGTGTGCCTCTACAAACACTTTTGAGCAGTGAATTATGTTACAAGAATGGGTTGGCTGTGTATCATTATGTCCAGGTAAATGCCAGAATGATGACATAATTGGTAGTTGGGAGTAAAATACAACCCCTGTAAAATGTTACTAAGGTAAATGTGGAAGGCTTGTAATTCATTATACATAAACATGACTTCCAGGTATTTATCATTTTATGAAATATAGACTAACCGGATCTCAGCAGGCATTGTGTTTCTCTCGCCTTTGTTATTTCATTGAAACTGTGACCATGTCCTGTTTCAAAATTGCTAATTCCTTTTTATTCCACCATTAACCAGCAGACCCCAGTGAATTTCAAGTCTCTTTCCAGGCACTGGAGACTAAGTATTCTGTAAATGCTAAATCCTGAAAGCTGGCCTTAATAGGAAGGAGAGTCCACCAATTTCAGACAATGATAAATTTATGGCTTTGGATGAAAGGTCAGATGGCTATTTCAGACACTGAAACAGCCCAATTTCGTAATACCCAGCACCTTCAGAAAAGACATTTTTGCAAGCTGGTGCCTGATACTTCCTGCTAAAGACGTATAGTGATAGTTTGGAAGTCGGGAAGCCCATTTCCCACCTGTGCGCTGCGTTCTCGTCACCCTGGGCAACTGTTTTAACTTTTAACCCGCTTGTTCACAGAGCCTACATGCGTTAAAGTACAACATACCGCACGAGGAAGCGGGTCTGGCAACATTTGCTTTATGCCGTTTGCCAGAAGACACATTACTCATGCTTTCAGACGTTTTCTGCTGTCCCCAAGTAAGAAGTCATTTTCTCTAAATGGCCACTTTTGCTCTCAATTCATCCACTTTCAGCCCATCCTGGCCTCTCCAACATGAACAGGGCATCCTACTAAGAGAAAAAGTCCAGTCTAAAAATGCCGTTGAGAAGGGCTTTTGTTTGACCATTCTTTTGGGGTGTTTGATTTTATAAAATTTCATCAAGCCCCTGCTCTGCAACCCAGCCACTCGCTCATCCTGGGAGAGACAAACTGCTTTCTAACTAGGAGGTATCTCTCTCCAAACAGTCTTGAGCCGCGGCCTACGGTGAATTAGCCTCAGCATCGCTTGGTGTTTCCCTGTCTGCTTTTGGGCCGGGTGACATTACGGAGTGGATGTGGCAGGAGAGACATCTGATGTGACAGCTGCACGGCACATGGCAAGCCCTTGGCCCACTGGTTAATTAATGGTACCAGAGAATAGGTAATGAACTCGTCTGGAATTAGCAGTCTTTCCACTAATGGGGTCCATCATTCCAAGCTTGGGGTAACCACCCTGTGGAGATAAAAGGCAATGTGGACAGAGGCAGAGGAGAAGTTCCCCAACACAACTGGGGTGCCTCCAGGTGAATGGGTGAAATGCTTCAAGCAGGTGTTTGGCCTGGAGGCCTTCTGTGCTCCACAGGAGCAATAGAAAAATACTACCTTGTCTAACCGTGTGTATTTCCTCATTCCTTGCGTGTATTTAATTTATTAATTTCTCTTCCTCAGATTTTCCCCCAAAGGCTAACATCCCAGTTTACAGTGTGACAAAGAATGGGATTGGATGACTGAGATTTTCTCCATAAATGTTCCCGAGTTGACAAGGGTATTTCATTCTATCCAGAAACTGAGAAATCCATAAAAGACCACGGGTTTTCTAGAAGGGGATCATCCTCTTTAATTGAAAGAAAAATAGCAAACAGACCTTTCAGTATACGGGTGAAATGTGCTATTTAAAGGGAAAGTGAAATTACCTTTATCCAAGCATGTTGGATAAAATTCAAGATGGAATAGCTGCTGTCTACGTCTACGTCTGCTCCGATCTAAATAATAAGCTTTTGAGGTCCCAATGCATAGGCAAAGGAGATGAAAGAAATAATGATGAAGATTATGTAGATGGATAAAAAAAAATTAAAAGACATTTCCTAACCCTCCTTGTAGCTCTCCTCTCAGAACATTTCTGGAGCAAACAATCAAAACAGAGAGTGCTAAAGAGTCAACAGGTGGGAGTCTAACTTTTGTGTGGGAGTAGACGATCAACTGCCTAAGGGGAACATAATTTTGGGACCCTCTTGCCCACCCACTGCCGAATGATCAGGAGAGAAGAAATCAGAGACCTGAGACTTCCACAAACTGGACAACTGAAAACTGACTTTAGATTTTTAACCTTCTCAGTGCAAGCATAAACCTATGGAGACCGCATAGAATTCGTATGTGTTCTGCCATCATCTGAAGCATTGTTTTGCCTCTTTGTTTGTTTCATGGTCCCACCTCTCTCTCCATCAACCCTAGAAACAAGCTTAGGGACAGAATTGCGCTTTACTTTTGTTAAACTCCCCATGATGGTAGCTCGGTGCTCCTCACACAGGGAAGAGTAGTGAGCGTCCCGACTTTCACTTCAGTTAACTCAAAAGACTACTTTGAGATGAATGGTCAAAAAAAGATAAAGGAATCAATGGACAAAGCTAATGGCAACATTTAACATGATATCTGCATTGTCGATTCCACTTATTTGGACAAGACACAGTGCGAGGCACCTCCATAATGAACTGTATTAGCTGGCTGAGCGACAGTGGACTTGTAAGTGGGTACTGGGTTGTGGAGCACAGAGGAAGCAGGGTTGGAAAGGACCGGGGTAAGGTGATGTGTGAGTTGAACCTTAAACAATGAGAAATGTTTAAATTGACAAAGACTGAGAATAAGAGACATTCCAGTCTGAGAGTCTAACTAGGTGAAGAAAGACCTCCTTCGGTAATTTGGGGTCAGTAGTATGGAAATATTCTTCCTACATAAATAAGAAACTCAATCTAAATTTTAAAGTGAGGTCTCCTTGGGTATGAGAGCCAGTGAGACCCAGGTTCAAGTTCCAGCTTTGCAATTTCCTAGCCATGTGCCCTAATGACCCTCCTAAGTCCTCTCCTGAGAGATGAGACTCAAATACAAGACCTACTTCATGGGGGTGTAGCGAGGATTGAACACCATATGTTGGAGCATTTCCTTAGCTTTTTCCATGTGAAAGCCTAACACACTGAAACTGGAATCTATCATCACCCTTTGCTCTTGATCCTGACACCACTGATCCACCACTAGAAACTGTGTGCTTCCCAAATTGCTGGATGCAGCCTGAGTGCCACCAGAAAACTGGCTCAGCTACCAAATAACATTAATAGCTGGTACCCAGACCTGAAGGTGATTCTCTCTCCTCTTTCATTTTCAAGATAAATTATTTTGTTGCTTTGTAAAAATGATAAATTTTTCTTACAAGGAATTAAGACTTTGATGAATTGTACTCCACATTTAGTGGAGTTTTCTTATATCTTTTCCTTTCCCGCCTCTAAGGTGGTCAGGGAAAGGTAAGGGGAAAGAGTTGTAAGAACTCAGAAGCTGTCATGTATTCAGTTTATGTATGTTATAAAAAAGCTTAGTATACATGTCCTTCTGCCTCCTCTTCTCCTACCCAGTTTTAAGAAATTATATCATTTCCATGATGTTTACCTTTACTGCATTTATACATTTACATATACTCTCACATTTGTTACTTATCTGCTTTAAAAATGACATCTTTGTTCCCCTGACGTAGAACATGAGAAAAATAGTTAGGTTACACTAGTTTTAACTCATTCTTCCTCTTCACTACCCAACTGTTGAAACTGTTTTTATGTTATTGAAGTTATGCATGTGTGTGTTTTGTTCTTTTATCATAATTCCCACACTTGTCATAGCTTAAGCTCCAGATCAGTGGCTTCGGTACTCGTGACCCATCCTTTGTCGGCTGTCTTTCTATTTACTTACCGATGGGCTGCCTTTGCTCTCCAGGTGCTTCTATCAGAAAGGCTTATAGAGACTGTATTTCTTGAGTTCTTGAATGTTTGTTTCTTTTAATACTTGAATTACAGTTTAGCCAGGTACAACATTCTTGGGTTAACACTTTCTTTCCCTGAGGATTTGGTAAGTGGATGGTTTTGAGAGCAGGACCCATCTTCTCCTGGATCCCCAAAGAAGTCTTCTCTTGGAAGATCAATACCTTTACTAGCATGTGTCTCAGTATTGATCATTTCATCATTTTTCTTGGTCCACAGAGTACTCTTTCAATCTATAGATTCAACTTGCCTTTTATTTCTGGAAAGTTTTCTTAAATTATATCTCCAAGTTTTGTTTTTTTTCTGTTCCAATTTTTCAGCTCTCTGCTTCAGGAATACCATTTATGTGTTTGCTGGATACTTTTTTCTATCTTACCTACATGTTATTTCCTCATTCCTCTTTCACACACCTTGTTTATTTCCATTTTATTTGCTCAGTTTCTGGTCCTGTCTTCCACAGTCTCTACTGTGCTGTCAGTAACAGATCTTTCTATTGCGTTGTCACCAAGGTGGTCTTCATTTCTCTGATGGTTTTAGCTTTTCATGCACTTCTTTTCTTCTTGTTTCTTCTTCTACTGTTGCCTCTCTCTCTATTTTCTGAACTCCTGTAGCTCTGCTCTGAGATTTTGTATTAAAGAAGTAATTATTTCATTAAACTTGTAACAATTCATGGGGCTTGTTTGGTAACAGTTTTCATCTGTTCCATGGAAGCCTCTTTTAGTGAGGGTTCTCTATTTACCATTTGTTTTCCTGTTAATTTCCTCCCCTTTCCAGTAGTATTCTAAATGTGTTCTGTGCGTATTCATTTTTCTTTTTAATTATTACTCATCTTGGAATGAGGTGAATTGTTCATGGGCCAGCCTCTTGAAGAAGTTTGATGTTGGCAAGGGCCAGGCCAGTATTCTGGGAGAGCTGATCTCTTCTTGATTATTAGGGAAGTTCTCAACACAGCACATTGTTTTGGCACTTACCTCTCCCCAACCAAAGAGATCAACAACTGTAAGACTGCTTCTAACCCCCATCCCCCAATTCTGTCCCTCGAACAGATGGCTTTCTGCAAATATGGTGAGCTTGTGTGTTTCTTCATTCTGCCCCATCTCTCTTGCTTCTTCACGTATTAATAACAAACAGAATCCGAGAGAGAATTCTTTACCAGCTGCTGTATTCAGTTCTTTTGTTCTGAACTAGGGATCTTAGATTCTGTCCGTCTTGGTATGTTGCCTACTATATACAGTTGTAACCTGAAAGTTTTATCTGAACTCTGTAGCCACCAGTTTCAGATGAGATCACTTTTAAATCAGTGGATTCTGAGTAAGCAGATCAGCTTCCCTCGTGTGTGTGTGTGTGTGTGTGTGTGTGTGTGTGTGTGTGTGTTGCGGGGGGTGGGGGGGGCTCATCCAATCAGCTGAGGTCTTGAGAGAAAAAGACATGTCCCTCTAGGAAGAAGGAATTCAGCCTTTGGACTTGAGTTGAAACCTCAGCTCTTCCTTGGGTCTCCAGCCTGTAGCCTACCCTACAGATTTTGAACTTGCCAACCTCTGCCATTGTGTGAGCCAGTTCCTTAAAATAAACGTCTCTTTCTGTATACCTACACACCCTATTGGTTCTGTTTCTCCGGAGATGCCTGACTAATAGAGCAGGTTTGAGGATGATCAAGGATGTCGCTGTGGTGGGGGTCACTGAATGAGGGGACAGAAGGGCAGGAGAACTGGGCTCCAGAGATCACCCAACAGCTTTTCAGGCCAGGGAAAGAGTCCAGGGAGCTCTCTTCTAAGTGTGACGGGAAGCAAAGCTGTGCTAGACTGTTGGCAACATGACTTCTGTACTGCTCTGCCTGCGTTCATGCCTCTGGGTAATCCCCTCCTATGCGGCCTCAAAGTTGGCCACGTGACTTGATCTGGCCAAGGAGACAGTGGTGGGGAGTGCATGGGCGTGGGGCTTGTCCTGGCTTGCCCTTTGGCACCCTGAGACTGCCCGGCACGAAGCCAAGGTTAACCTATCAGAGGCTGCGTGACCCATGGGGCAGAGGGGAACCATGCCAGCCCAGCCCCTGTCTCGAGATCCCCGGCCTGACAATTTCCACTCAGCCCAAGCTGAGTCTCCAGCTCACCGCAGAGGTCAACCAAGCTGGCCCTCACTGGAAGAAGCACCCAAATGACCCACAGGATCTTGAATAATAATAAACGTTGGATAAGCACTGCACTTTGGGGCAGTTTATTACGTGGGAGGCTGATTCACAGCAAACGAAGAGGGAAGAGCAGAAGCAGGGAGGCAGTTGGGCCATTGGAGGAACCAGGTGACTGATGGTGCCTTGGACACAGTGGCAGCAGTGAGAAGGAGGGAGGGGATCTGATTCTGCATGTATTTTTTTAAAAAGTTATTTTATTGAAGTATAGTTGATTTACAATGTTGTGTTGATTTATGTTGTACAGCACAGTGATTCAGTATTACATGTATACACATTCTTTTTCACATTCTTTTCCATGATGGTTTATCACAGGATACTGAATATGGGTCCCTGTGCTCTACAGTAGGACCTTGTGGTTTATCCATTCTCCATATAATAGTTTGCATCTGCTAACCCCAGACTCCCAATCGATCCCTCCCCCATGATTCTGCATGTATTTTGAGTGGTTTTGGCTTGAGGAGCGGCACGACTTTCTTTCACATGAAATGAAGGTTTCATGGACAAATAAGTTGTGGAAGCTCTGGATTACACAGAGTTTACTGACTTCTTTTACTGAGGAAGTTTTCCTGGTATTTACCATGAAAGGTGGGTCATCCATCTCTGAGAAGGCATAGGACACACAGGGTTCCTCCAACGTCACTGCTCTAGGGAAGTCCAGGGAGCACATTTGGGATCAGACGCTGGACAGCTGGTAGAAATGGGGATGGTACAGACGACACTCATTGACTGAAGCTGGTCATGGGTCAGGCACCCTCCTTCTGACGGCTGCCTAACTAAACTTGTGTTCTCAGAGGTGAGATGCCTTATTCGGGCCCCGTGGCTGGCGGGTGGTCCTCTGTACTTTCAGCTGTGGCCTGTCTGGTGCCTCAGCCTGGCTTTCCTGCTCCTCACATCCAGGCTCATCGACAAAGAACTGGGATTCACTGTACTTCCCTGGATGTGGTAGGTGGGGATGCTTCATACAGCATCAGAGATAGGAGCTTCTGAAGGATTACAAGAAAAACAAATACTTCCTAAACGGGTGCCTTTTAACAAGGACAGGGAAGGCTGGCAGTAGGCCATGGAATAGTCAGGTGGGTTCTCCTAGGGCTCCAGGCCTCCGTGGGGCACAGGAGGGATTCACGTCCGAAAGGAGGGAAAGTGGGAGGAGGGTGACATGTACTCCTTGCCTCACCTGCTGCTTTTGCCTCTTCCCTTCTCAAACCTGGAGCTTCCCCATCGTCCCCACAATCAAATCCAAATTCTTTATGATGGTGTCCAGGCCCTCGTTTGTCTTTCTAGCTGTCTCAGGCTCTCATGTCATTGCTGCCCTTCCCCACAGGGACACTCCAGTCCCTCTGGACCTCCGGTGGCTCCAAGACTCTGTATCTCCTTTCTGACCTTCGTTATTTTGCATTTACTATTCCTCCTGCTTGGAATGCCCTTCTGACCTGCTTGTGGAAGCTGCATTATTTTAAAGTCCAGATTAAGGGATACTGTCTCCACATGGAAAACAAACTTAATGGTTACCAAAGGGGAAAGGCGGGGGGAGGGATAAATTAGGAGTTTGGGATTAGCAGATACAAACTACTATATATAAAATAGATGAGCAACAAGGTCCCACTGTAGAGCACAGGGAACTATGCTCAATATCCTGTAATAAACCATAGTGGAAAAGAATCTAAAAATTTATATATCTATATCTATCTATCTATCTATCTATATATATCTGAATCACTTTGCTGTACAGCAGAAATTAACCCAACTTTGTAAATCAACTACATCTCAATAAAAATAAAAGTTACTGCCTCCCAAAGCTCTCCAGGCTATTGAAGCAGATTTAACCACTTTCTTCCATTTCAACAGCAGTTTCTCTGTACTCCTACATACTGCTTTCTGTCATTTGACTTTTCCTCCAGTTAGTCCGGTAGGCTAGAAACACTGTACTATGGAGAGAGTACACAGCCTTGGAATCAGGAAGATCTGAATCTGAGTTCAGGTGCCACCCCATGCTGGCCGTATCACTTGGATGCTATTTAATGTCTCCAAGCCTCAGTTTCCTCATTTATCAAAGTTAATATTAATATTAATTAATGAATATTAATTAATATTAATACTTACAGAATAGCAACCCACCTGTCTTCTTCTGTAGACGGTAAGCTCTTAAGGGCAGGGATGGCTCTTTCTTATTCATTACTGTATCCTCAGAACCTAGTACAGGGCCTGCCTATACTAGGCTCTGAGTGAACATTTGATGGATAAATGAATGAAGTTGTGAGATGGTTGTAAGCAATGAAATAGGTCATTGACATGAGGTGCTTAGCTCATGGCAGGCTTCCACTACCTGGCTGCTGTTATTACTCAGTGGAACGAGACCATTGCACCAACTTCAGGAGTTGTGGTTGTGGAGGCTGGGGAACAAGCCTTGTTCATTGCCGTCCTCTCAGCTAGACCCTCCCTTCCGTGTGGCAAGCGTCCCAGGACGCTGAGTATGATTTTGCGATCATTGCAACCGGAAACAAACCTCAGGCAGAAAACAAAACAGAGGAGCTGCCTCCACTCTTGGAGCTCACGTGTCCACACTGTGACACTGTGAGCCCAGCGGCTGTGTAACACGTATGTTTTATTGCCGAGTAGAGATGGACTAATAGTTTACGTTAATTGGGCACTTGCTATGGGGTAGTCCTTGCGTTTTTTTTTTTATTTTTAACTTATTTTATCCTGACGGCAACCCAGTAGGAAGTCATATTACTCTTCTGGATAAACAGACAGGAAAGCAAAGCTCATGGAACTTTCTCAAGGTCACACAGCTGGGAAGGTGGAGCTGTGATGCAGACCCAGGAGGTGTGAGGACAGGATGCGAACAGGAGGGACTTGGCTCCTTCGTAGCAGTAGAACTGCGGGATGGTGTAGAACCATTGAGATACATCTTATAACAGCGTCTGCCCTGGGAGTATGTGCAAAAAGGACAGTAGGATTCCAAGGGAACAACATTTGAGTGGTGGGTGGGTAAAATGGGAAAAAGCTGGCTCTGCGGTCTGATGGGCCTGGCTTTCCTCATTATTTGCATGAAGACCTAGGACAAGTCACTTCTCCTAGATTCAGTTGTTTTACTTTAATAAGGGACCTTATATTATCTACCTAACTGGGTGGTGATGAGTTTTTAATGTGATAGTGGTGACAGTTTCTGGTCCAGGTAGGATGTCAATGGAAGTTGGTTCAGTTCCTTCCAAGGGGCAACCCCCAGAGGAGCCCCAAGTCCTCTGGGAAGTAGTTTTGTCTACGCTGGGCTCCAACCCTTCCCGATGGAGCCCACTTTCACTTTCTGAGGGGTTTGCAGGATGCTGGAAATAGAGAACAATTACCCGTCTGCTTTGACTTAGGGCAACTTTGCTCTGTCTAGACTCGCGGAGGCTGCCACGTGATGCATGGCCTCTGTCGGCACCATGGGCACCCCTCCAGCTCTCCTCTTCTCACTACTTAGGCCACTTGACCCCATCCAGTGATCTAGCTCTGTCCAGCCTGGGGACCTGCCTCTACTCAGGGAAGATTCTATATCAACTTCTTGTAGATAAAACACTTGCAACTTCTTGGAGTTTCTCTAGGAAAATGGTTCTCAGAGGTTGTTTGCAAATGTGAATTAACCAAAGCACTGGTTAAATGCAAATTATGGGGTCCCTCGCCCCTCCAGTCTCAATCAGTGGGTCTGGAGTGAGGGTACAGGCATCTGGGTTTGTAATGAGCAGATGGTCTGAGCACCACCCTTTGAGAAATACTGCTCTGGATATGAGTGACCCACTCGTCTCTGTTTGTCTGGGACGTTGCATGGTCCTGGGCAAGCCAGGACAGATGGTCACCCTAAATATATGTAAATTCAGGCTCTTTGGGAATCCTAGGGACCATCTACCTGGGCTTCAAGTAAGGTCTCTGATTCTCAGTTCCTGCCTGCCTGATTTCCTAAGATGACTTGCCATCCAATGACTGGATGACACACTCAGCCCACTGATGGGGACACACAATAGCCAGTGGCTGGACGCCCACTGCTCCTTGCTTACTGGGATACAGCTATGGCAGCTCTGTCCTCTCCAGGCCCCTTTCTGCCTGCCAGGCTGCACGTGGTCCCATTACCAGCAGGTGGGTCCGGCTCCCCAGCACCTGCCCCACCATGGGGCATGTTGAAGTCCACGTGCTGGTCCCTCCAGCTTCCTCTGCCCTCAGCCACATGGGAAGACAGGACAGCATGACCTTTCCTGCAGAGAACGGGAGCTGAGGTGCCACAGAGCCCTGGTTTTCCAATTTGAGCTATTGCTGAGCCTGTAATATCTCTGCCGTTCATTGGAGGAGCCACTGCTCTGCTAGCATCGAATTCGTTACTCATTAAAGCAGTTTGAAGTAAGGCACAGTGTGTCCTAAAAGGTGCCGTATGAAACCAAATTAAATATATTTCAGTACAAGTGCACTCAGCCAGTTGTTCCCAAGAAAACCTGATAATTAGGACTCTAACTTAGTGCGATGGTGTAACCTAGCCCAGAAAAGATGCTTATTATAGCCATGCCATTCACACAGGCATTTATGAAAATGTTTCAAGTACATAGAAATATTTTAGGAGTGTATAGGCTGGCTCGAAAAATCAGTTTGGGTTGAAGGTTGGCATTCGGCATCTCAACCTCTGCCTCCGTAGAAGTTGTTGCAGTTACTTTTTTCTTTCATATTCTCTGTTCTTCCTCTCTTCTCTCTTTCTCGTAAAGTCAGTTTCGCTTTTTCCAGTTTCAAGCACAAACTTTGGTGTTCTTCCTTTTCAGGCTCCCCGTGTTAAAAAAACAGCTTCCTGTGAAGAGTCACTGCATCAGTCAGCTTGGGCTCCAGGACAAAATACCCCAGACGGGACGGCTTAAACAACAGACATTTATTCCTCGTGGTTCTGAAGGCTGGACGTCTGAGATCGGGTGAGCCTCCCTTCCTGGCCTGTAGATGGCCATCTCCTCTCATGGCGGGGAGAGGGAGTAGGAGGGAGCTCCCTCCCGTCTCTTCTTCTCAGGGCACTGGTCCCATCATGAGAAGCCCACCTTCAGAGCCTCATCCAGCCCCAGTCACTTCCCAAAGGCCCCACCTCCTAATACCATCGCATTGGGGGTTGGAGCTTCAACATAGGAATTGGGGGAGCGACACAAACGTTCAGTGCATAAGGGTCACGTTTTACAAAGTGCTTCCCTCAGTGTGCTCTAATCTGCTTGGGGTAAGTAGTGGCACATCCAAACTAAGGTATTCGCCCTGTAGATACAGAGACACCAAGGGCAAAAGACATCCATCCCAAATGCCACAGGGCTCTTTGTCATGCACGTGTTGAGGCTGGACCAGAGGCTGATGAGCAAGCAGTGTTGCCCTGAGCTCTTCTGTTTTCTCAGCACTAAGGACACCATGTCGACTTGTGTACCAGGCATTCCCTAAGGTGGCCACAAGCCAGGGGGTGGGGGGATTCCTTGAGTGGTGGCAGAGGTCAAGGTGGACTTGCCAACGTGTACTCGGTTCCTCCCTCCATCCCTGGGGCCTCTCCCCACTGTTCTGTATTCCGGGTGATTCTGGCGTCTACAGCCATCTCCATGTTGAGCGATCACTGTGGGCACCCTTAAAATATCAGACCTCACTCAGGACATTTCTGAAAACTTGCCACAAAGACGTAAACTTTCCTTCACAGAGTTTTTCACTCTAAGGAGACTTTGAGCATTTTAAAATTCCCATAGGTAGATATGCGATTTTTTCTGATTATTTAGGAAGCAATGAACTGCTAGGCAGTGTATTAAAATGGCCTTCAAGTGGACCCCACTTGAAAGGGGGGTCCTGACACTCAGGCTTGGGGCTGCTCAGACTCCTTCCACGGGGTCCACAGAGGTGTCAGCAAGCTCTTCCCAGCCAGCTCCTCAGGCCCACTCCAGTTTTCTTCCGGTGCCCCCCTGCCTCTTCTGGCCCATAACAGATGCTGAAATCATCACCGACAGCAGTGTCCAAGCATTATCTATGTGAATATATCCTGAAACCTCCAGGATATATTGCTGGGTCCCTCCAAAGCAGCAATCACTCAGCTGTTTGCATGCGGACTTCTGTGCTGGGTCTGAAGCTATAGTATGGCTGGTAGGTGGCTCACAGGCTAGTGAGAAAGAAACACCAAGCTGGACTTGTAGGAGAGTGTGATTGGTCCAGACAACAGATGCACAGGTGCAGGGGAGCGTGGAAGTCCAGGGGACATGACCATTCCTTCGTTTGGCAGCTAACTGGTATCCCCGGCTGGGCACACAGGAACTTCAGCCAAGCCATGCAGATCCATCTAATGGGAGGCTGGCCCAGCTGGTCCAGGCTTCCAGTACATTGAGTCTCACTGGGGTCGGCCTCGTGCCCAGTCTGCCATATTGAAGCTGAACGTGACCCAGCCGGTCTTGCTGGGAAGCTGAGCCCAAGGCCACGGCTACTTCATGGTCCTCACTCTGCTGGACCGGGTCCTCCTTCCCTCCCAGAGAAGAAAGGCCAAGACAAACTCAGTCTTGGTCCCTGGAGAAGTAGAAAATGAAAAACCCAATAGGTAAGAAAGTTTGTGGTCTTAGGAGGTGTCAGACCATGGAGAGAATATTGTGGCTTTAGGACTTGATCGGAGGATGACTTCCTGTGATGCTCAGAAACGTGAGCCCCTTGGCTCCCACTAAGTGCACCTGGGGAGGAAGGCGGAGGCCACGTTGCAGGCAGAATACCAGAGCCAGAGGCCAATTTTCTCCGTGTGGTTCCCCCTCTGGGGTTTTACAAGAGGCATCTGGGCACCTGGTAAAAGAGAATGTCCTCTGGAAGCCCAGGGTTTCCTTGACAGAGGAAAGCAGGGCTGGGCGGGAAGGATGCTGTGTCCCTGTCACTCTGTATCAGGCCTTTTCACAGGCAAACACATCGTCTGAGCACAACAGACCTGATGTGTTCTCAGTTGCTATTTATTTTATTTGAAAGCAGTTTTCCTGTTCTAGACCTAGGTCCCTCTGGTCGATTAGAAAATTCATAAATACTGGTCATTGTAAGAACACATTTTAAAAATTCATTGACTGCAGCAATTCACCCAGAACCCTGTGCCCAGCTTTCAGGCACGAATCTGGTCTAAATTGAAATGCCTCAGCTCAAAGTTGCTGTAAAGCCGCTATGAATTATTGTAACGCCAACTCAGTCTGTATTTGTGAGCTTACTCAGAAGGACCCACACTGTATTTACAATAGTTTTCGTGTTTCTTTCCTCGCGTGTGTTTAGTAACAAGTCTCCTTAAATTGTAGTGGCAGATCGCCAGAGGAAAGAGAGGCGTTAATGAGACTTGGTGTAAATGGAGGGAGTGCAGGACTGACAGTTTTCCGTAGTGTGGTTGGCACTGGATCGAAAAGGCAGATGCTGGCAGGAGGCTGACCGATCACCTTAGGTAATGATGTAAGTGGAGTGATGGGGAAGATCCCAGGACCACTGAGGAATCGCACTGGCCCTGGGAGGCAGAGGGAGACCATGGACTGCTCATCACTCCAGGCTTTCAGGTGAAATATGAGAACAGTGACAAGCAGACGTGGATGATACCCCGGCGACAGCACACCACAGTTTGCAAGGAGCCAACCCAGGGCAGGGTACTGTGTTCACCGGGGAGGTGGAGAGAGCAGCTCGGGCTCCCGGGAGCCTCTGTGTCTTTCAGGAAGGATGTTTGCAGAATGCATTGATAACTTGCTATTTTTTTTATTGGAGTCTAGTTGATTTACAATGTTGTGTTAGTTTCAGGTGTTATAACATAGTGATTCAGTTATACATACACTTACATTCATTCTTTTTTAGATTCTTGTCCTGTATCGGTTATTATGGAATACTGAGTAGAGTTCCCTGGGCTATACAGTAGGTCCTTGTTGGTTATCTATTTTATATATAGTAGTGTGTATATGTTAACCTCAAACTCCTAATTCATCCCTCTTCCCCCACATTTCCGCTTTGGTAACCATAAGTTTGTTTTCAAAATCCGTGAGTCTCTTTTTGTTTTGTAAATAAGTTTACTTATATCATTTTTAAAAATTAGGTTCCACGTATGAGTGATATCATATGGTATCTGTCTTTCTCTGTCTGACTTACTTCACTTAATGTGGCAATCTCTAGGTCCATCCATGTTGCTGCAAATGACATTATTTCGTTCTTTTTAATGGCTGAGTAATATTCCATTGTGTACATGTACCACATCTTCTTTATCCATTCCTCTGGATGACTTGCTATTTTTACAGAGGTCTTCTCTTTCGCCCTTTGGCTTCTAGGGTGTGAGATGGCCTTTGGAACTTTAGGTGCTGGTTTTCCGTTGATAGCTTATTCATGTCCTTTACTAGTACTCTTTTCTCTTATTCAGCCGTTTCTCTACTCAGTGGCATGTTTTTCAGAAAACAGACAATAAAAGGCTAACTCAATCCTGTCACTTTCAGGGAGTCTGTGGATAAGCTGGGTACAGGGGGAACCTGAGTTATTTGGTTGATGGAAACTTTGGAGATCATCTTTTCTATCCAGTGGCCTCTGCTCCTCTGGCAGCTGTAGGACAGATTTCATTTTCTCCATAAAGCCAGAGCCACACTCCGGCTGGTCCTATTAACCACCAAGAAGTGGGAGACAGGGTGAAGTGGAATATATTTACACTCCATCGCCGCAAAAATAAAACGTCACTTCCCAATGTCTTGGAGTATAGACAGCCAGAGTCAGGAATCACGGGAGATTTCCGTATCATCAATGGAAATGCAAGACCTTTGTCCCAGGGAAATACACGAGGACAAAGAGGGGCCTAAGGAGTACACGAGTGTGGGAGCTTGTGGGCGCCCGGACCTCCTTAGCAGAGTTGACGTGAAGATTGAAATTTCTGTATTACCAGTAGGTAGTCAACATTCAGGAGATGAGAGCAAAAGAGAAAAAAAATCCGTTCCCGTTAACAGTGACAGAAAGTCACCTTTCAGACTTGCCTCCTGCACAAAATAGAAAACAATAAGATGTGGCCAGCGTGGGCCAGATGCGTTCACGCCACCACCTCCTACAGTGTTTACCTGGGAAGCAAGGAGTTTCCATGGGATTTGCTTCATGCTTCTTGTCTTAGCCCATAGATCACGTTGAGCTTATGGAAGACTGATCAATTTCAGTTAATGTTAAAAATTAGTTCAAGACCATTTTGGAGAAAAATAGTCCTTTTCTGCTATTTCCTAGTAATGACCTGACATCCGATTAGCAATCTTTCTCTCGTTTATATTCCCTGGCTCTGGGAGAAACTTCCCTAATGGGTTAGACTGAGCATTGTCACCCCTGAAATTAAATGCTGGTGTTTAAAACTTCATTTTTATAAGAAGAACTTGACATTAATAATTTTTATACCTTTGATTAAATAACTAAAAATACATTATTATTGGGTTAATAATTACTCTAGATATGTTCAGATTTTTGACGATTTCACTGCATTATTATGGCACAGAAGCAAAATTTCACTCATATATTTGACTTAAATGGCAGTCTTTAGGGATTTGAATCAGAAATTATAAGTTCTACTGCAATTTACATGTTAAGTTCTGTAACCCCGTGATAGTTCAACCATTTGTTAAAAAAAACAGTAGGTGGCCTGTGGTCTGATTTTCAATGAATAATTTTATTTTACATCCAGCACAAGGTCCAGCTGAATGTTTCATTACATTAAAATTTCACCGAGTGACATAAACCTTGTAATTAAAAAGCGCTAACGTTTTATGGAGTGCCCAGATAATTTTGGAAAACATTGATACATTCCTTCAAGATGTGGCTGGGCTAGAACTACAGAAATGTTGTCACATCACATCCTTGGATATATTTTCATTTAAATTGTTTAAGCTGTGATTCTTTTTTTCCTTTCCCAATGAGGAATCAAAGAATTCAATGGAAATGAGGAATTATGTGATGACATCACCTGACTTTTGGAACATATTCCAAAATCATTTAAACATGGTTTTATGTTTCTGTATTATAATTCATTTCTGTTGGGTGCTTTTTTTTATTATTTTCAAATAGCTCACAGTTTAGTACTGTTGCCTTGTTAATCTCACATTTGTTTAATTAGTAGCGCTTCTCTGGCATGCCTTAATAAAGGGTGGAAAACAGCACTACATAGCAGTCACCTGTCTCTTGCAAGAAATCCCAGAATTACCCATGCCATCCGAGATCCCAAAATACCCATCTTGCCCACGGGCACCCGTAGGGTCTGCAATGTACTGACATTATTCTTAGACACACTGCCTGGGACTTCTAGGAATGGTGTCCCAGCAACGACCAATCAGTAACCACCTATGAACCAGCGCCACCGTATACATTGGGGCAGGGACTACTACTTCTGGGAGACATTGAAAAAAACACATCACCTTCTGTGTTCAAAGCAGAGGGGGAATGAAAGAGACAGCCAACAATGCCACCTAGCCATTCACAAGTAGAGAGAGCTCCTGGGAGCACAAGAAAGTACCATACAGCCTCAGAAACACTGCCTGTCCTTCTTTGTGGGCCTGGAAAAAGTCTTTGAGTCCCCATCTGTGGGGACCAGACAGAGGCGTATTTCCTGGTGAGGAGAAACCTAGACCTTTTGTGTCCTTGTAGCATTCTTCGGATGTTGTTGTCTTTCTTGCTTTGTATTTGTGTATATATTGGGGTGTGTGTGTGTGTGTGTGTGTGCACGCAGCAAGAAGAATTTTTTCCTTAACACAATCTGAATTGTTCATACATGTGGCCTGGGGCTTTTAAAAAGGAAAAAAATAGATGTACACATTGAGATCTGTAGATAAAAGCTCAGAGAAGCTGTAGCATTCAGTCTGCGTGGGCGAGTTGCCCTAAATAGGCTGTTTCTCCAGCACGTGGTGGAACGTTCAGTGTATCAAACTGTACAGTGCCTGTCAGCTTCTCTGTGTCTCTTTACCACTTGCTGTCCCCTGACCGCCACTAAAGTGCCACTGCTTGGGCTGTAAGTAGGAACAGGGAAGTCGGAAAAAATTAGAAAGGCATGGATTTCCACCCTGGTAGAAACAGAATGAGCCACATCATTTAACCACCACTAGAGGTAGATCAGTGGAAAGCGGATGGGAGCTACACTGGGTGAGGTCTGGGACCTTCTCTTTTACCAAAAGGCAAAAGAACAAAAGTGATATCTACCAACTGAACAAAACAAAGAGAGAGGAAAAGCAGCTCAGATCTGGTGCCTTCCTTCCTGGCTGTAGAGATACTCCTTTCAGATTTCCCTTCTTTTTCTTTGAGATGTTTGGTGATGAATCCATGAATCCTTTTTGAAAGACATTTTTCTGTTGAGCCCTACCAATCAGGAAAAAAAAAAGCATCGAATATCAACATACAGCACACAATTCAAGTTCTTCGAGATGAAAGTCTCCAGAATATGGGAGGAGTGGAAATACCTCAGAAATACAAGTGGTTTTTTTTTTTTGTTGTTGTTGTTGTTGTTTTATGGTAAGAATGAATGAAGGGAAACCTCTGTGTCTGGTTTGAATCTGAAATATCAGGGTCAAGTGTCAAGGCAAAGCCCCTCAAAGCAATGGGCTGTGGACACAACCTGAACCAGCCCACGAGAACAGTTATTAATATTTAAACGAGAACGTTGTAAGGAGAAGTGCGGCAGCCGTTTTCTCCTATTGAGTTAAAACCCACTATGAATGATGATTTCACAGGAAATACCTTGAATAGACAGTGGCACCAAAATGCTACATTCTGTAACAATCCCGTGCTATGGTAACTAGGAATTTTCCACAGCTGAGATGGGCAAATGGTCTTGGGAACATCACACAGACTTGTCACTTTCACGTTTAAGCATTTTCATGTTTAAACATTAAAAGATTTTTTTTTTTCCACCACTGGAGGTCTTCTCCATTTGAAACCTGTTTATCTTCCATCCTGTCTTTTTTTCTCTCCGTGTCTTTTGGGTAGGTTCAGTCCTCTCTAGGGAAAAACAACAGATATTTCCCACAAAGGGAAATGAGGGGTGGGTGCTGTCATGTGAATACACACCCAACAGGTTTGGGGAAACCTGTTCTCAAGAAAGTGCCTTTGGTCCATCTACGTTTGTACCGGGGGCAGGTTCTGTCCCTTAAGGAGTCTTCATGGACAAAAAGAGCATGACCCTTTGGACAAGATGCAGATCTAGTGAAATTTTTCTGACCATCATCAAGACAATGAGGCCTGCCTTTTTCACAGATACACTGATTCACGGTCAGTCCCCATGAGACTTTTAGCCCATTTTCTGTCAAAGTTTTTTGGCTACTTTGTGGGTCCAGGTGACTGTGTTTTTTTCTTACCCAGTGGTGTCCTTGTCATCATGAGTAACAGTTCCTGCCCAGAGAGAGGAGATACCCTTGAAAGACGACAAAATCTTAATAATACCATTGAAATGTTCGCTGACTGGGGAATGTTTTGTGAAATTGTTCTTTTTTTAAACTGAAGTGTAGTTGAATTACTACCGTACAGCAAAGTGATCCAGTTATACATACATACATACATATATATATATATATATATATATATATATACACATTCTTTTTTAATATTCTTTTCCATTATTGTTTATCAAATTGTTTTTGATTGGTCACTTCATGATTTTAAAAAAATGTTGGCCAATAAGGAACAGTGAATGACTCTAATACTCTAGAATGCCATATTTATCCTGTGTTTATATTCAAGGCAGAGGCTCAGTTTAGGACTTGGCTGTTTCTAGTGAGAATTTTCCTTGAGTCCTGAAAAAATTTACTCTTCCATATTTTTCTATCTTTCCCTCCCTTCACACTTTGCTTCCTGCATAAAATTAAACAAAGCTAAGAGCCAACAAATAAATGAAGCATCCTTACAGAGACATACTAGTAGTATATTACATTTGAGGAAAGTCCCCAAATGTTTACACCTTGTCTGAACTGTTTTCCCAGTGCAGAATATTCCGAATATCGAGTAGTTAAAACTCCCAAATAAATAATAGATGGACCGTCACAGGCGCCTGAGAGACCTTTACATAAATCACTATGCCCAGTGTTTGAAGCTTATGTAGCTTCCACAGAAAGGACAAACACACACTCAAAAGTAAAAAGAAAATTAATTTAAAAATATATTGGCAACTTTACTGGACTATGTATTCTCTCTGTTTCATCTATATTTACATAGAGCACGAGCCCAATCCTGAAGGCTTGTGCAAGCTACGTTAAGTGGTGGCTCAGAGGGAAAAAGAACCCTTAAAAACTGTGAGTAAATTGTGAGACCTGCACAGATCCCAAGCTCCGTGGCATGACCCTGTGTCCAGGAGATATTTCTGTTCAATTTGGCTGAAGCTTTCTTATAAAAATGCTTCTTTAGTTTCACTGTATATCTTTCCTAGGAAAGAAAAAACGCTCTAGAGCAAAAGAGGTTTATCTCAATGCGTTTTGAAAGAGTTTTGGTTCTATAGTTTCTCTGTGGCTATCTCCCCTCCCACACCTGCCCCCATTCGATTCTCCCCGAGGCTAACAATTTTATATCCAAAGTAAATCTGGCTAAAATTAAGAAACGGAGCATACAGCTGCCCTTACTCGTGGCCCACAGATGTTACCAAAATCTGATTAAAAAGCCCTTAATCTCCTGCTGCACCTTTTCATTAGTGTAATATTCATTTTTTCCCCCATATCTAGCAGAAGGGGGGAAGCGGAAGGAGAAGAGGAGGTTTTGATCATCAGCCTTGCACACGCGCGTGGATCCTGGCAGGGAAAATGAGGGGTTGAGGTAATCCATGTGCTGAAATATTTTTGCTTCTTTTTCTAGAAAGTGTGCAATTTGGTCAGGCAGAAAAAATTGAACATAGCCTTCCAAGCAATAAATCACTGGATTGCTGGTGACATTCATACAATGCGGATATAGTGTTAACTGTATGAGTCAGCCAGCCCCCCCTGCACCCAGCCTGTCCCTAGGAGGTGACCTTGTGACGGTACGGTAATCAATCATCCTGGCGCAGGACACACTGTTTTTGTTTAATATTACACTATTGGAATATATAGTAAACAAAGTGTAAAGGAAATTTGGAGTACAAGCACTGTATAAGGAACGCTGAAATACAGTTGCTGCCTGTGGAGAATCCCCCTACTCCCTGCAGCCTGTGAACCAGGAGTTTACCAGCTTACACGCCCGGCACATTGGCATCTCCGGGCTGCTGTTCTGGGTGCGGAGCGCTGAGCACAGAGACAGTAGTTAACATTTTAAGGGAAATAAAACCAGAGCTTGGCAGAGACAGACTGGAGACACAATTCACAGCCCTCCTTTGGAAGAGATTTTTGAGGCTCCTCTCTTTATGTTTTTTCTGGTTGTTTTTTCACACTTCCCTTTAGTATTTTTCTGACCGAAAGGCTTGGAAAGAAGGGAATTTGAGATCAGAAACACAAATTCAGCCATACATCTCCACAAGTCCGCACCCCCCAGAATATTCTGGAAGGGAAATGAACCAGGAAGCGGGTTGAGTGTTTTGCGTGTTAATACAGGTCAGCTCCTCCAGACCTCGTGCACTCCGTTCGGAGAATCTATTGTCTTTAAAGTGAGTTATACACACATAAAGCAGGGGCACAGAAGTGGGAGCACGGGGCCTTTTTAACTGGCAGGCTGTTATTTTCTGTGTGGGCTGCTCCCGGGCCAGGCTAATGCATGATATTCGTTGCTGCTTATGAGACCCAAATTTTA
Source organism: Delphinapterus leucas (assembly GCF_059928025.1). NCBI lineage: Eukaryota > Metazoa > Chordata > Mammalia > Artiodactyla > Monodontidae > Delphinapterus > Delphinapterus leucas. Next base: position 83,743,758 of record NC_143144.1, on the reverse strand, counting down.
TCAAGGAGATTTTCAAAGAGAAAGAGGTTTAAATAAATTACTCATGAAAAGTAAAAGGAGCCTCTTTGTTTCTCAGTCGGTTCAGCGTTTCCTCCAGGTGTCAGCCCTTTCGGACAGGATGTTGCAAAATGTATTTTGATTCTGTTTGTTACGAACACACCGACACACCTTCCTTAAAAAATCGTGGGATCGGATTTGTTTGGGATGTAATATCATCAGTGGGGATTTTGAGCCTAAGTGAAGGGGAGACTTGGACTCTACACACACATAGGTGGGGAACTTTTCACAATCCACCGAAGTGGCACGTTTTAGTTCACATCACATCCAAACAATTTCTCCCCCACGTATTGGAGTTTTCCCTGTTTTTCATGGAAAATCAGCAAGTCAGAAACAGTCAGTTGATTTTTACAGTGTGCGTTCTGGGGCCTCTAAATGAGCGTGATAATCATACAATCCGAAGGGAAACAATGGTGGAGGATTTAAAATCAATGTCGTGAAATGTATTCAGAAAGATCGACAGCCACACATTTCCCGCGTGGGCATGGAGCTCATTTCAGTCGCTGGAAATGAGGTGCCAGGATGTCATGTTCAAGTCGTCTTGGAGCCCTCAGTGAGCAGCGGCGCTCCTGTGGAGGCGGGGCGGTGAAGCCCCTTCTTGCCCAGGACTCGGGTGGAAGGAGAGGCCATCTGCGGGGGATGTGCTGGGTCTAACAGAAGCCGTGAGCTGGTTGGACAATGCTAAGAAAAGTCTGGAGAGAGGGGAAATCAGAGGCCACACACGTCCATGCAAACAGCCCTATCCACTGCACAAGACTGGCTTGGCTAGGTCAGGGCAGATCCCCTACTGACTTGTACAAGTTGAGGTGGTTTGGTCAGCTTTTGACAGCAGGTCAGCTAAGATATGGGGTGCGTGTGTGTGTGTGTGTGTGTGTGTGTGTGTGTGTGTGTGTAAGTAAAGCTTTTATCTAGCCAGAAGGGAACCCGACTTCTATTTTATATCCAGCATCCTTAGAAGAGGCAGCACACAACAGATTTTCCAGTAGGAGGGAGGATGGAGGAACACGGCAACAGGGATAAATGATGCCTTGTCTGGGACCAAAACTGCCTCCGGGAAGCAAGGACAGAGACTGGGGAACAGCAGGAAAATACGTGAGGGGCAAGGACACGCACATGCATGTGTACACACACACACCGGGCACACACACCAGGCATATACATCATGTACATACACACCATGAACATACACACACACACCAGGCACACACATACACACCATGCACACACACACCATGCACACACTAGGCACACACACCATGCACACACATACCATGCACACACACACCAGGCACACATACACACCAGGCACACACATCATGCACATACACACACACGAGGCACACACACACATACCTGGCACACACACACACACCACGCACACACACCATGCACACAGACACACATGCCATGCATGCACACACACACACACCATGCACACACACACCAGGCACACGTAAACACCAGGCACACACATCATGCACATACACACATACCTGGCACACACACACGCCATGCACACAGACACACACGCCATGCATGCACACACACACCAGGCACACTCATACACAAACGGCCTACTCTACGCTGAGTAGAGTTTCTCCAGCACAGTCCCTGGCACCCGCAACAGGTGGCCCCAGGGCCAGGAGGAGCTGGCGCCTGCCTCTGCAGGGCCAGGAGAAGACACATGGGACACAGATGACCCCTGCTTTTTTTTTCCTTTGTGATGATCCAGGAGCCCCAGTAGCAATGCTGTGTCCAACATTGTGAATTCCAAACATTAAGAAAAAATCCGTGGAGAATCAACATGTGATCTTCCAAACTGTCTTTGAGGAAAGAAGCCCACGAAATGTTATAAAGTTTTAAGTGGTAAAACCTCTTGAAAAGCTCTCTCACTTGGAATCGACACTATTTCCATCCTTTCCTTATTGAAATATGTGCTGTGGTGTGCTCTGTGCTTGCGGCAGGAGATTTCGTCGCCTCTCTGACTAATCAACTCCTTCATAAACTCTATGGTTATTTTAAATACGTTATTCTTCCTGCCCTCAGCACTTTTTTCTTGTTGCTAAACCTTCCTGGGGCAGAAGTTGTTCTAGGTATCATGCCTTAATATACAATACTATTCTTGAAAAAATGCTACTGTTTCCCCCCCAGCAGGGGCGAATTGAGAGCAAGCGGTCTTAATAGGCAGCAAGAAATCTACAGACAACTGAATCCAATTTGCATTGCTTTAGCTGTGCTAAAATTATAGTCTCAAAAGGATAAATGCAAAAAAAATCCTGGTCTATCTTTGTGTGTTTAATTATCTGACTTTTAACTAGCAAATTTATAATTGCTACAACGAGCATTTAAAATATTTTGGGCAAAAGCGGTGAGCGTTTTTCAAATTACTGATAAGAAAACTATTTGAGCAAATAAAAAAAAAACATGAAAAAATAAGACCATAGAAATTCATTTTCTGGGATGGTTAAAATGAAAGGTAACAAATTATTAGCATCTTGTTGTGATTCTGTTTAATCCACCAACATTCCCAGAAGTCCCATACTTAATATAAATATGTTTATGTAGTTTTTAGAAACAGAAAGTTAAAGTCTGAGACAGAATACCACCTCCCCTCACTAAAGGATACGCATTTAAATTATAGTTGAAACTGTACAATACTCATTTGAGGGTCTAATGTTATATTGAAAAAAGAAATCGAAATATCAGATTCATTGTTTAGCCTGGAAATTCCTCACAAACAATAAAAATGGAGTGTCTATAAAAAATGTATTGTTTTCAACCTTAAGGGGAGAAACAAACATTATTCTTCAAATTTGCTTTTCCTTTAAAAGTGTGGAATGACTGGCCTCCTGTACAATGCCACTCCAGAAGCAATTTATTGATTTAAAATAATAGTAATGTGCACTTTTGAATCTTACCTCCAAAGACCTTGAACATGAAATATTCCAAACAAAACATCAAGAAGAGACGTATGATTCAAGCAAAGCAATTTGTAAATTTGTTTCCAGGTTCTTGTTTGTTTTTTTTTTTTGCATGAGGGGCGCATTCTGAATATCTCTCACAAATGTTTGTTCAAGGAACACAATGCAGACTTTGGTCAGTTATGTTTCAAAGGACACACACAAATGAAGTACTTTGTACAATAACGAAATATTTGCTCGTCTCAGGTAGTTGGCAAAGAAAACAGAGCCACACGTTTAGAGGTTTTAATCTTTTGTTTCATCAACGCTATTGTCAAGCCTACTGTAATGTACCTTTGGAAAGAAAAGCAGAGGCCTGCAGAATTATTTATTTTGTATTAAGAAATACATTGATAAGCTTTATCAAGTATCCACATTTTCGATAGTTTTTCTAAATGTCAAAGATATTTTTTTTGCATTAAATAAAATGGGGGGGAGAGAGAGAGAGAAGTCCCCTGGCAGGTTACCTGGAATTCAACATACAAAGACTCTCAGAGCCGTACGGGTTTCTTTGCAGAATCACATTACCTACCTATTGCAAAGCTTCAAATCTTCGGGGAATGTTCATTTTCGCTCCCGACCTGTCGCTGGGTCCCACCTCCTGGAACAATAATGGGTGTCAGGTAGAGTTTGGATGAGAAAGGATTAAGCTATCACCCCCCCTGCCGTGTGTTAATTTATTGCTTCAGACATTTTCATATCTGATTCATTTTCACCCACTCCGCTGCCGTTGCACAAAGTTCTCGGGCTCTGCCGGTCCAAGTGGCCCTGGAGTGTGAATCCCTGGCGCCGGGAAATGGCTTTCTTCACAGCACACGGCTCAGGTACGACCCTCGGAGGGCACAGCTGAGCTCGCCCCCGGAGCAGGGAATAGGCCACGGTTCCCGGCACACACGCCGGCCCGGGGAAGATGCTTAGGTGTGACACCAAAGCCAAAAAAAGGGGCTTTTCAGTAAACAAGAAAGGAAATTGTGATGCTGCAGGTGATCCCAGTGCTAGACGTCCTTAAGAAATGGTGTGATTTCCTCAAGAAAATACAGGGTCACGGCTGCTTGGAATTTACATCAAAAATACATTTTCCCTAGTTTTGTTTTGCGATTATGTAGGACCTGCTGGAGGAGAGGTGTTCGCTTCTATTTGTAAAGGACGCCCAGTGTTTCTGTCTCTCTCCAGCTTTGCCCCAGGCTCAGCTGCCTGTGTGGCTGGGATGGAAGCAGAGGCAGACACCCCAGGCACCCAGGGAGGCCTTGGGGAGGGGCTGGAGCTGTGTGGGGTTCTTCCGCTCCTCTAAAAAATCCCCTAGGCTGATTTTAAAAGAAGACTTCATCTGGACAGCTACATGGGACCAGCGAAGGAGGAGATGGTGGCAAACCAGAGAGGCAGTGGAGCCCAAGTCCCAAGCCGGGAAGCGTCAGGGGGCCATTTGTGTCTTCAGGAAGAGGGTGGGCACTTCCTGTCTGTCTGACTCCCTTTGCACACAACTCCCAGGGAAACAAAGCAAGTTTTCGATAGAAGCAGCTGGTGAGGCTCCTGGACATGGGGACAGGCTCCCTGCGCAGAGGAAGGACTCCCGGCTTCTGAGAATAATCACAGGGGCGATGCTTTTTTTCCATCAGCACACCTCTCCTTATAGACTGACCCTTACAACTCACCTGGGAGATCTAGGTGGAAAATCTAGCTTGGTTTTATATCGAAGGCTCCTATTTAAAAAGCTTGCAGGTAACCGGAGCAAATCTTTACCGTTTTCCTTCGATGAACAGACACAAACCCTCATCATTCCAGGTGCAGTGATGAACGCACGGCCGGGGAGGGTCTTTGGGCCTTCCTCTCGGGCGACTGGTTTGAAAAATCAGGCCATGACTTTTATAAGCACACACGTCTGGCTTGCTAGTTAGGAAGTAATTGCTGAGTCACATGTCAGGAACACAGACCAAGCACTGTCTAACATGATAGGAAAAAGAAAAAACAAACAAACTGCAGAGCCCCAGTTTTTGGTGGTGGTTGTTAAAGTTCCAATGCTCCTGTGAATATAGTGAATGCCGGGACAGGTGCTGATGTCCAGGGCACGATGCACAAAGGGGCATATATACATGTGATGTACATATACCTGGCATCTGTGATAAATCAGGTCTTACATAAAGCAAGCGTTTAACAAGTAATCAATTATTAAAGAATAAAATGCAATTAATATTGGGTCCCACGTCCTTCCTTAGATGAGCAGTATAAATGCCTGCGGGTACTGGTCCAGGCCAAGGTATGTATAGAAGTCCTCCCTTCAACTTTATTGAATTTCTACTAAGATGGCAGACTAAAGTGATTTTCAACACTTTTCAATTGGATTTATGATTTCTGTGTCATCCACCCTGTTTCTGACATTAGGAAATATTTGACACGAGGGAATCACTCAATGACTTCTTTAGACTATACGATAAAACATTTTAGTCTCCTCTCTTTCTGAAATCCATAAATGGCTAATTTAATCTCATAGTCATGCAACTGGAATCTGTGAGTTTCATCTGCTAATCATTTGGCACCGTTTTGATGTTTTAAATCATGATGATATATCGCGTGACCAGGACAGAGGCCTTCATCGTGGAGATCAACTCTGGCCCGCGGCCCTGGGCTTGTCCTGGCTTTTTCGGTAAAAACATAAAATCTTTGCCTTTGGAGCTGCAGTTTGGATGAGGCCACGTTTCGTGAACGCTGTGTCTGCATCTGAAAGAATTTGGAAGGCTTGCAACAAGCAAGAAGGCCCTGTGAACGGGAGATCCAGGGTACCCTGGTCATCCATAGAATTTGGGAACTAATTGTAAGGTATTCCTGAAATGTTAAAAAAAAAAAGGCAACTTCTATTTAAAGACTTTCAAAAAATATTTAAAACCAGTTTTGCTTTTTTTTTTTTTTTTTTTTTATCTGTTGAAGAACTCTCCATAATCACCTCTCTGATTTTAAAGCTGGAACAAAGAAGTCAAAAATAGCTCACCTCAGGGCTTCCCTGGTAGTGCAGTGGTTGAGAGTCCGCCTGCCGATGCAGGGGACGTGGGTTCGTGCCCTGGTCCGGGAAGATCCCACATGCCGCGGAGCAGCTGGGCCCGTGAGCCATGGCCGCTGAGCCTGCGCGTCCGGAGCCTGTGCTCCGCAATGGGAGAGGCCACAACAGTGAGAGGCCCTCATACCACAAAAAAAAAAAAAAAAAAAAAAAAAATAGCCCACCTCTGTTTCTCAGCCTTTCAAAATGTGACAACCAGTTCAATTTTAGCATTTGTAACAAAGATGGCTGTGTTGATTTTTGGCCTTTTGGGAGGCATCTGGATGGTCTGATTCAGGAAGGGAGGAGAAAGAGCTGGATATTTGTGTGTAAATCCATCTCTATCGCCCCTTCTCCTTGCTCTTTGGCTAATTAACAGCACGCCCGTTAGCTGGCTATATTTTATCTGCGACTTAGGGGCTTGCTGCAGTTTTCTGGGAGGTTGCTGCTGACTGAGCCGAACGTCTGTGTGTCTGGTTCCGAGGCAACGGCTCGACACAGCGGGGCCAGCCTGTTGTACCTCGCGTATTGACTGCGCACTGGCCCCGGATGGTTCATTTCATATATCATTCCCAGCTCGCAGCGCTGTTTCCTGAAGTCAAATAGCCCTCTCCTTCATGCCCATCATCACAAATCATTTTTTAATCCAACTCCCCAAGTCGCGTTAGGACACGGGCAGGGCAATAGAAGTCATGGTGGTGGTAGAGTTGCTGGGACCAGCCAGCTCTGGAGGCAGAGAAATGTCTCAGCTCGCTACCTGGCGGGGACATGGATGCAACAGGCCACCGAGGCTGGGATGTCTTGTTAATTTTTCATTTCAACGGGACCAGGGTGGGAGCAAGAAGGCTCAGCAGGGCCCCACCTTCTCACCCTCTGGGTCTCTGTCCTGGGAGCTCAACTTACGACAGAACTTTGTGCCTGTTTGGGTCTCAATCCCAGCAATCAAGTTCAGGCTGTAGAAAGGCAGGTTGGGGGTCACGACCAGCTCGACACACCCCCTCCCACAGTGCCTGCTGCTGTCACTAACCAGTCCTTGGCAAGTTGTCACCACCGGAGAGCTGGGGCTGTGAGAAAAGTGGCACCTAGGTCCCAGGAGAGGGTTTGTCATGGACTTTGGAAGTCAGCCACCGCCTGCCATCTTGGAGGCTGCAGGTGAGTTACCTGCCTGGACTCAGAGCTTAGTGGCCAGACATCCACACCTGTGCGGGCTTGGCGAAGCTCTGGGCAAGGTTAGTTTCTCTGTTTCTGTACTCATTTTTAATATTTTGAACTTATCCTTTTAAAAGAACTACTGAGAGAAAAACATAGCAGAGTAAGGAAGGGAGCCTTACGTTCCCACCTCTCCACCGTCAAATAACTATGCACACAAACATCTGTAATTTATAAAGCCTCCGTCACTCGCACACACTGGGGGACCCACGGTGTCAGGGGCACTGAAACATGATGTGTCATGCTAACCCAAGTACACCAAATACAGAAGACACTTCCTATAAAGGTACTGATTTTGGTGCAAAAAATAGATTAATATTTGAAACTGATTTTTTCCTCCTACCTCTGCCATTAATTGGTTTGGGGTCTGGTATGTGGTGATCTCGATGGGCCCAGCTCCGACATTCTCTGACTCGGAGGGCTGATCCCCCTGACTTTCCTCCCCTTGCCGTGTCATCTGGAGTGTGAGATGGGAAGACAGAGGATTTATACCACCAGCCTCTGTCTCTGTGTTTCCCAGACGTTCTCATGGTGCTAAAGGCCAGATGCCCGTTTGTTCTTCAGGACATCAGAGCAGCCTTCCTTGGCTGATGGCTAATAAGTGGCCGTCTCCATAATCCGTTCTGTTGTCACTGCAGGAACCCTTTTCCTCCCTGCTTCCGTAAAGTGTGCCACCCGAGGGGAAGGAAAGCAACTCTTGGGGCAATCCTTTGATCCTAACTGTGACCCTGCACTCCGCCTGGCGAGTGCAGCCCCTCACAGCCCCGTGATACCTCGGGAACACGATAGAAGCTGTGCTTGTCTTTTCTTGCTCAGGAGAAACCGAGGCCCAGAGAGGTGATGGGTGTCCTGCTGGACCTGCCATCCAGAGAGAGCCAGGACACCGGACGTCCCCGAGCTGTAAGAGCTGGGCTTTTCCCAGGCTTGTCAGCCACACATGGCGGTGACGAGGTCCTTCAGTCACACGTCGGGTTCAAGGAGCCTGAGTCCCTGCTTTCTTGGCCTCCGTGAGCCTTCTCCACCAACACCAGCACTCTCCTCCCCCAGTACCCCACGCCCCGCACCTGCTCTGAGCCTCAGAGAGGGGACCGCCTCTCTGACGCTCCACATTCAAACGGGGCTCTGGATCTCAGCTCTCATCCTGCTTCCGAAAAGAGGAAGCTGTCAGGGTTTATGCTTTAGCTTTTTCTTTCTTTCTTTCTCCTTTATTTTGATATTATAATATACTGTCCTTACTTAGATAAGAAAACCACATTTGTTTATATACTACATTTTCAAAGAAAGTAAATGCCATGTACCTTGAACTATTGTCAAAATTACCAGTGTAGCTAAATATAGAATATTTTAGTAATAGCTTTTTTCTCTCTTTTAAAAAAATAAAGACACTTTTTTTAGAGTAATTTTATTTTTAATTTTTTAAAATTTATTTAATTAATTAATTTATTTTTGGCTGCATTGGGTCTTCTTTGCTGCACAGGGGCTTTCTTTAGCTGTGTTGAGCGGGGGCTACTCTTTGTTGCAGTGCGCTGGCTTCTCATTACCGTGGCTTCTCTTGTTGCGGAGCATGGGCTCTAGGCGTGTGGGTTTCGGTAGTTGTGGTGCACGGGCTTAGTTGCTCTGCGGCATGTGGGATCTTCCCAGACCAGGGCTTGAACCCGTGTCCCCTGCATTGGCAAGCAGATTCTTAATCACTGTGCCACCAGGGAAGCCCTGCAACCCTGATTTTAGACTTGATTTTAGACTTCTGACCTCAGAGCTGGAAAAAAACAACTCTGTTGCTTTAAGCCACTAAGTTTGTGGTCGTTTGTTACAGCAGCAATAGAAAACTAATACCCTAGCAAAGAATGTGTTCCTCCTGGGAACTGAGTCCTTCATTCTCATGGGAATTCCAGTGGTTCTTAGTGGGCCTCTGTTTAATCTTCCTCTGACTCTTGTAAAACCCATGTGTGTCTTGTAAACCCAAGACAGCCTCTTGAGAAATGCCGATCACGTGAGATTGTCCAACTAACAATATTTGGATAAATTCTGGGTAAGCAACCAAGGTTTTAGATGCCCTTCCAACCCAAACGTGGGAACTGTGTGAAATTTACACATCATTCCTTAGCGGTCTGCGGGATCTGCACAAGTTGTGAAATGGGAACCAGGAGAGACCTGGAGGGCAGCCCCAGTCATGACTCTGGGGCAGGGGAAATTGCTTAAAACCCCATCGTAAATATACCCTGCCCCTCGGATGCAGAGCCTTGCAGAGAGAACAGCGCTGGGCTGCCGGAGTGTGTGCCCTGAGCAGCACTGTGTGTGCTTTTCAACCAAGAGTGTGTGAACCAACAAGATGGGGGTGACCACGCTCCCCCAGTAAGACCCACTCACAACAGCCCTCACTGTGGAGTGTCACCGGGTTCCCTAGTGAATTCTAAGCTCTGCCCCACTTTTAATAATCTACTTCCTGATTTCTAGGCTTCCCACCCTTTGCTAAATGGATCTTCTCATGAGATTTTTCAACCAAAGAAGGCTGGAAAAGCCACCTAAATTGCATGAGGTTCACACATTTCTAATAGCATATTCTTTCTACTAAAATCCCCTTCAAACCTTCTGGGACAAGGCTTCTCCATTCTGCTGAATGGAATGAAGCATCTGGGGAAGCCCAGCCTGTTGGTAACAAACATCATTCTTGTGCTACCCCCGCCCCCGTACATTTTGGGCTTTCAATACAGCTTGTATGTACATCATCTGTTGTTTTAAAATTTTTGGTAAGCTGGTTAGATTCAATAGTAGATAAAACACTAAATAATGGTAAAATTTATTTATGGGATGCACCCTATGTCTCTCTCTCTTTCTCACACACACACACAAATATGCTCCCATGGAATCATAGATGAGGCTCGATAGCTTCAATTTACCTTTGAAACTGGATCTTTAACTCTGCAGAAGTTGTATGAAACATGGCAGGAGAAAAGTCAAAAGGAAAATGTGCTCAAAGCAAAACCTCAATTCTGATAGACGCAGCTCCATTTTTCACCATTCTAGTTGTTGGAAATGGTTCGATAACAGTCAGGTCACCCTTGTGCTATTGAGATTTTCGCCAAAAGAACAGGAAAGAGGATCAAACCTCAATGATAATTCTGAATCATCCTCGAAATGCTTGCTGCCGATTTAGCATAATGTAAAAATCTGAGCCAATTGCCATGATGTCATACAATAGGAATGCTCCAAGCTTTCGATAGGTTTCCAAGGTAGCCATTTAAGAAGAACTGATCTCAGCTGTAATTCACTGGAACTTTCCTCTGTATGTTCCATGAGCAGTTAAAACACAGAGAGAATTACGGGGCTACACTGTGGCCTGAGCAGAAACTTTCTACAGCTCAGGGACTGCCATAAATGTCATGAAGTGCCATAAAAACCTTTTTAAAATAACCAATCCAGTAAGACAGTGGAAAAAAGAATTAACAAAGATAGTGAATCAGAAATTGGTGGGAATCTCTGAGAAGTAGAAGGAGATAGACGTGAAATGAGAAAAGCCTTAGCCCACAGCCTGTGAAGGGGACCCCTGAGATAGGGAACCATGGAACTTGCGGGCTCATCCTAGGGGCTCTGCCCCTAGCACAGTGTTTGCAGGAGCTGTGCTGATCGGAAGCCCCTCCGCACCTAGAACGGGGCACTGGGCAGCCTCAGCACGTGCCCAGGATTGAGCCAGAAGGAGGAACTTGGAGCTATGGAGGCATAAGCCCCCAGGAGTGTTGCTGGACCCCATGTCTCCAACACAAAAGAGCACGAAGGGAACAGGAGACAGCATTTAACAAAGAAATAATGAGAAAATATTTCCCATAGTTGAAGAAATACCTGTGTCTTCCCGTGGAAAGGAAGGTGGAAAGACTGAGGGCTGAGCAGAGCAGGTGAAAAAAAGATGGGAACCCAGTCTTTTTACTGTCGAATGTCTAAGCTCCAAAGGTAAAGAGACACGAATAAGGGCTTTCAGGGAAAGGAAAAAGGTACAGGTATTTATAAAGAATCAAGAATCACATTGACTTGAATCTTCTCAACAGCAGCACAGGCGTGATTTTCCCAAAGTTCTCAGGGAAAAGGATTTTGAGCCCACAGTTGTATACCCAGTCAAACTGGCATCCAATGTGAGAGCAAAATAATGGCATTTTCACTCTAAAGAGACCCAGAAAAGTTTACTTTCTGTAGAGTCTCTCTGGGGGAATAACTAGTTAATAGACTCCAGAAAAAGAGCCAGAGGAAACATACCAGTTTAGTTATTGACTCAATTTAACTGAACACGTCCTTTTCTGCAGGCGAGATAACCTCTTGGAACCTCAGTTTTCTTAACTATAAAATGGGGTAATAATAACCTTAATTGCAAAGCTGTTATAAGGACTAAAGAAAATGAAAGTAAAGCTACTAGGAGACTCCTAAACAGCAAACGTCTAAGTATTTGCAAATTTCTAAGTTATACAGACTGGGGGCTTTGGTATGTACAAGAGTGAACATCTGAGTTTTTGGTGTTTAAGGGAGAAAGGGCTTATTAAACTACACGGATTTTTTTTTTCCATTTTGTTAAATTTGGAAACAATTCAGCTCTGTCAGATTGGCCCCTTCTGCTCCAGGTGCTCCACCGAGCATGAATAGATTCAAGGGAGGTGCGGGGAACAGACTGAGGCAGCCCCTGCCTCCTGGTGTTTAGCCCTTCCTTGGAATGTGAGTGGGACCTGCTCATGCTTCTGCCCAAAAGTATACAGTAAAGGTGCTGGGAAATGTGGACATAGGATGTGACTTCATTACATTCGCCTTGTCGAGCGGCTCTTTCCCTTAATGACTGAAGACGCAAATTGCCCTATTGTGAGTGTCATATGGAGAGGACCATAGCAAGGGGCTGAGGGCAGCTTCTGATCAACAGCCAGTAAGAAACTGCGGTCCTCAGTCCTTACCCAGGAGGAGAGGAATACTGCTGACAACCATGTGAGATCAAAAGTGGCCAACACCTTGGGCTTCCCTGGTGGCGCAGTGGTTGAGAGTCCGCCTGCCGATGCAGGGGACGCGGGTTCGTGCCCCGGTCCGGGAGGATCCCACATGCCGCGGAGCGGCTGGGCCCGTGAGCCACGGCCACTGAGCCTGCGCGTCCGGAACCTGTGCTCTGCAACGGGAGAGGCCGCGACAGTGAGAGGCCCGCGTACCGCAAAAGAAAAAAAAAAAAAATGTGGCCAATGCCTTGACTGCAGCTCTGCAGAGAACCTACCTGAGCTGTGCCCACAGAAACTGTGAGATATTGAATGTGCGCTGTGTTAATCCACCGAGTTTGTGGTGAGCACTATTACACAGCAGTAGATAACTAATAACAGATAAGAGAAGGGCTTTGAGAATCTCCTCTTCAAGATAATCTGCCAATATTTTTTAAAGTGGTGCAGGTATTAGAGAAGAGCAACAGCGCTTTCTTTATCTTTTGGCTGTAGACTCTAGATCACAGTTATGTGGCTAGCGAGCTATAGAGGAAGAACTGTGAAGCACACTTGGAATGTGAGCTGTGGATTTTAGAAGAACACTGGAGAGCGCACAGTGAGTTCTGCCATCTGTACCCAGAACTGTCACTTCGTGCAGAGTAGAAAAATGTAGCATTGAATGGATTCGCAATGTTGGGCAAGCACAGTGATAGGCCATGACCTTCAAGTGCTTATGTAGTAGCTGAAATCACAGCATCTCAATTAGAGGGGATAAAACGTCTGTCTAAATACCAGAGAGAGAACATCTTCACAAATAAAGATATTTGAAGGCATCGCACGCCGACCACCTTTCCACCTGCTTCCTTAAAATAATGTAGTCATTAGGCAATAAATGTTTCTAATAAAGTATGAAAATGATTGTTTGCTTTGCTGCTTGTATGAACTCTCATTTCTCTTTTTGTGATATTGAAGCTGACATTTGCTTAGCCTTTATCAGTGGAATATTTAATCAAGTCCAATCTCCAAGAGGCAAGAGGAATTTTTATTTTATTTAAAACCTGTCCCCCATGTAAAAGCCCTGGGAAGTAGGACACGGCCCACAGTGAGAATCTGGAGAGACTCTTTCAAAGAAGGGGTGTCACTGGGGTGTGGCCAGCAACTGGGCTCAGTGACGCAGAGGTAGCTTTGAGTTTTAAGTTGATGCCTAGGACACACAGATTAGGAATTTACAGAAACTTCTGTGAGCAAGCATGCCTTCATTTTTGTAGTTGAATTGTTGCAAAAGTATGTGCACACCTTTGGTTTTTAGGTGAAATTTGTTCATGCCATTCTCCTACTGCAAAACCTTCAATGTCTCTCCAGGGTGGATGGGATTAAGTGCACTCCCAAATATAGCTGACAAGGACAGCCATAATCCACACGTAGCTCTCTTCTTTCCCTACTTCCTGTGGCCCCTGTGTACCCAAGCCCCACTGTGGCACTAGGCGTTTTGGGTTGCCTTTGCCTGAATTCCCCATCCCTGCCATACACCCAGAGCTTTGCACGTGCTGGTCTCAGGTCCTCAAATTCTCTTCCTCTTACCTCACACCTATGTAGTTTTACTTCTACTCCAAGGTCTAATGCAAATGCCACTTCTTCCTAGGAATGTTTCTAAAATCAAGTTTGTTCTTCCTCTAATATCTGTGTGTTTGTGCAGCACTTTGTGGTACACGGACACATCCTTGGCTTGACATCATTTGCCCACCTTAGTTTCTTCCAGAGTAGGGGTGATGCCACATGCATTGCTTAACTCCAGCACATGTTACAGTGCCTGTCACAAAGTTGGTGCTTTAAAAATATGTGTTGGATGGACAAATGGTTCAACAAAAGGGGGAAGGGACTTGGGACTTGGTTCTCTGGGCGAGTCGTTGATCCAGGTGTCTAACATGCAGCTTTCTTGGGGGAAAGCCATGTCTGATTGATTGGTTACCATGAGTTCTTCAAGTTGTTTATTTCATCCATTCAGCTGCACTCTTTCAATCATTCAAGAAGCAGATACTTGACTTTTATTAGTTTATTCTTCGTCATTGCAAGGTCTGAGAAACAGATGCTGAGAGATAGAAACTTCATCTCATGGTGCTAATCTTGTTTCCATTTAAGGGGATGCCCACAGTCCCGAGCTAAACTGTGCAGGGTCTCACTCCTGTGTGGGGCTGGACCTCTGTTTCAGATACTCTCATGACAAGTGATGGTTATCGGGAGATCCATGGTTTCCAGCCAGGGCAGCATGATTTATGTTCTTGGTCTGCAGTTAGCATTGCAGCCTCACAGAAGCAAAGCTTCCAAGTTGACCTCCACTCTCTCTGAATAAAAAATGCAGCCAACAGCTCGGCTGTGCTCACCTGGCCAGCAGAGTGGCATCAATCACACAGCTGTGCCTGGGCTGGGGATGTTCCTGAATTTTCCTTGTGTCAGTTTCAGATTTCAATGCCATCACCTGCCCAAGGGCTGGTGCAGAGCCGCAAAGACCCACCATTAAGTGTAGGAAACGATTGAGGAGAGAAATCGTCCCTTCCCACGTGACTGGGAACCTTTGTGATACTGGCCATGGTTAGAACCTTTGTGAAAATGTTTCCTATTTTAAAAAAAGGTAAAATTTAAAGTTTTTTAGAAGTCACTTTTGTGTGGCTGCTAGTAACCAAGCTGCAGAATTTATAACTCCTGAGTTCTGAAATGTGCACAATTCCCATCCCTGGACGTTTCCAGAGCCAGAGCTGGAGCGCATCCTCGCCTGTCCATGTGAATTTATCCGAGGGAGTAGGTTGGATTTTCTCCGAACCTTGGTTTATTCAATTGTAAATCAAGAAAGGGCCCTTTCTACCCTAAAACATGGATTCTCACCTTTTCAGGAAGAAACAGAGATGGTTGCCAGAAGGAAGACCACACCAGGTTCCACAGGGACTGAGCTCCCCGTGGTCTCTGAGCATATGCTCCTAAGGAGCCGACATGGAGCACTCTGGTGCACGTGAACTATGGCAATTCCTGTACCAGGCGGAGGGATACCCTCCCTTGACTGGAGGTGGAAAGTGTGAGCGCTTGTGTTGGTTTTCTAGGGCTGCCGAAACAAAGGACCGCAACCGGGGGCTTTAGACAACAGGAATGTGTTCACTCCTGGGTCTGGGGCTAGAAGTCTGAGATCAAGGTGTTGGCAGGGCTGGTTCCCTCTCAGGGTGGAGGGGAGGAAACTGCTTCTGGCCTCTTCATCTTCTGCTGGCTTCCGGCAATCCTCGTGCTCCTTGGCTTGTACAAACATCACCCTGATCTCTGCCTTCATGTTTACTCAGGATTCTTCCTGTGTGTGTGTCTCTGTGCCCAAATTCCCTTGTTCTATAAAGGCCCACCTGAGTGACCTCATCTTAACTTGATCGTCTGCAAAGACCTGGTTGCCAAATAAGGTTGCATTTACAGGGACTGGGGGTTGACTTCAACATCTTTTGGGGGACACAAACCCAAAACATTCTTCACGTGGAGATTCTGCCTTCCATGGCCTAACTTCAACAGCCAGGTATCATTTACTACGTGGATAGGAAGACCAGGATGACTGCATTGAGCTTCTAGTGTTTTCCTCTTTGCACAGCCATCTTCCCAGGTTATGAGCTGCCCTCTGACCACTTCCCCGCACCCCCTTCTCCATCTCATCCTTGCCCAAGCTCCTGCAATCGTTCCACGTTGCTGGGAAACCCTCGTGGGCAAGGTGAACCTCCGTCTGTCCCTTGGCAAAGTTCCCTACTGTCCCCAATGCACATCTTCGGCTCTTATCAGACCCCCACCCTCTGGATCTCTGGCCTTCGCCCAAGCCCTGCTCTCTTGGGGGGCCCGTCTCCCCTCACTTCCTTGAGCACGTCTCCCACTGGGCACTGCATACTTGGAAGCCCTCCACTATGTACACACACAGCCCCCCTCCCCCTTCCAGCAGGACTGGATAGTCTCTGAGGCCAGGACCTCAACTTCAGCCATGTGGGGGAGCTCCAGAGTCCAGCAAACCCTTGACTGGTAGAAGGAATTGTCATTGTCCGGGACGGACTTAAAGTAGGATGCGACCAGCCTGATGTGTGAAAGTCCAGGTGTGCAGGTCTCATGGTGCCTCCCCCGCAGGGGGTGCCTCAGCTCTCCACCGAGCCCTTTCTGGAGCTCTACCATTCCTGTTGCTCTGGCCACGCTGGAGTGGGGTCCTGGCCTCATTTCACCTGAGCTGTGAGTGTCATCGGGAGGTCAAACACCATAACAAAATATAAACCTCAGGGTCAACTCATTGGAAGATCTTCATCTTCTCCACAATACTATGGTATTATTTCTGTTAGAAAGTGCACATTTTCCATGAACACAAACAAAAAGAAACTGAGAAGCCTGATTTCATAGGTCAGCCAACAAGGCCAAAAACTCACAGGACAAATGCCCTGTGGTAAGAGGAGCATGGACGATAATTCCAGTTTTGTGAATGAGGACACAAGAGATCTTGGCTTTGGACTCAGAATTCTATCTGTCTGAATTTGGGTAAATTGCTTATTTATATTCTCTGACTTTGTTCCCTCATCTGTAAAATGGGGATAATAATTACCTCCTGTCTTCTCTATCCTTGGCCATTTAAGCACGATCAACCCCTATCAGCGTGCCAGGAGACACACAAATGCCCACTTCAATCTAGAGAGTGAGTTTCAAGGGTGCTCCCCAGGATGGACTCACTGGCCTTGAATCTTCAAAGTAATTAGGTGATCGCCTCAAACTATACCCAAACAAATATTGGTAAGTAGCAACTAAAACAAACACCTCTATAACCTTGATACCGAGGCTTCCCAAAGGGTTTCCCAGAGACGCCTATGTCTGTGGGTTACCTGCCTCTTGTCACTTCTTTTCAATAGAAAGGCCCGAACCCCAAATACCTGCATGTGTTCCTGTGTTGGTTTTGAGACTGGAGGTTAATCAAGTTTGGGATCTGGTTGGGCTTCTTGACCATCTAGAGCAGTGGCTTTCAAACTTCATTTTTAGCCAGAGAAGCTTTGTTCAAATTAAATCTTAGGGCTCAGTGTGGAAAATGGATAGAGGAGGCTGCTCTTGTAGATGTAGGGCCTGAAGCCTGGAGCCCCACCCTTGCACTACTGGTCTACCCACCGTGGTCCCAAAGAAAGAGTGATGGGACCCCCAGGGCTCCATGGGCCTCATGTAAAGATGCAACTGAGGTCCAAGCTCTCCCAGTGCAGGGACGTTCACTGCGTTACTCGTGACATGTGATCCACCTGCTTTTACTGCACGCCCCCAGTTCTAGGGTTTCTCAGCCTTTAGGGAGCATGCTTCTCAGACTTGTCCTCACATCAGAATGCTGTCGGCCTCTGAAAGTTAGGCCCACTGGCCCTCTTGGTGTGTTTTGTCAGCACAGATATCTGCCCCCTCCCCCATATTAAGATCACCTTAGTGACTTTCCTCCCCAAGTCCTGGCTTCACATGAACCCTCCCATTTCACACACCACTCTTCAATAAATGGAAGTTCTGGGCTCTCTGTTGGCTTGGTTACCTGCCTCAGAATCCAGTCCACGATGCTAATTCTCCCTGAAAAGGCAGCTCTCGTAATGGACCATCCTGCTCCAATGTTGACATCCCTCCCTCTGGAAGCTGGATACAGCCAGAGAATCCATTCTCTTCTTTGCCACGGTGTCACACCACGACCATTAATACTTCCTGCTGTTCCATGCAAACATTTGTAAACCCACATCCCTCCCATCTTGTGCTTGTATAATTGATTTTTAAAAACCTAAATACAGAGCTTTCCGTACATCCCTGTTGAATTTTATTTGGTTTCATGTCATTCAACCTGGCTCGTTTTTCCTAAGCCCTGTGCTGTAATCGAGCATGATAGCAAACGTTGCCTCCCTGTACTGTTTGGCCTACAAATTTGATATCTCAAGTGTCTGGAAAATGATGCTCTAGGTCAGGTCAAGTGCAAAGCTTTGCAGCCAGCACCACATCAGCGCTCTCTCCCAGGCAGATATTAACTCATTGACCAGCGCTGCTCCACTGGTTACGAATCTACTTTACTACGCTGGGCGCTGTTCACATTCTCTATCTTGTTCGTACAAATACTCAACGATTGGGTCTCATTTGGATCCTTAATGCGACGCCCTGTGGTAAGAGGAGCATGGACAGTAATTCCAGTTTTGTGAATGAGGACACAAGAGATCTTGGCTCTAGACTCAGAATTCTATCTCTTCGAATTTGGGTAAATTGCTTATTTATATTCTCTGACTTTGTTCCCTCATCTGTAAAATGGGGATAATAATTACCTCCTGTCTTCTCTGTCCTTGGCCATTTATGCAAGATCAACTCCACCCGACCCCCATCAGCATGCCAGGAGGAACACAAACGCCCACTTTCATCCAAAGCCCACGTCTCAAGGATGCTCCCAGGGTTTCTCCTTGCCCACCTGACTTGGGATGCTCTGGTCCTATATCCCAGGCTCTAGGTACCCTGGCTTCGGCCTCTGTTTCTCTTCCTGTTTGCTAACCCATCTTGGGTCCTCAGCTCTGGTTTACGGTCATCGTTATACTCTCAGATTCACCTCTTTTGGCTGCAAGGTCAAGATCTTAGCCTTTCTGAGTCTTGATGTTTAAATCTGTAAAAGAGAGAAGATAATACCTATCTGGTAAGATTGCACACGCAGGAAGGGGGCAGTGGGTGGGAATCTTGGAGCCTGTGAAGGGTGAGCACTGCCAGCCGCCACTGGCCTGGTCAGATGATAGCCGTGGATTTGGGTACAGAGCCCCTCTGCGTCCTGGATCCTCAGCTTTCACAGGAACATGACACGGGCCCACGCCAGGGGCTGTTCCCTCAGCACAGTGAGTGGGTGAATGGCGTCTGGAGCAGTTCCTGCACTGTGCAGGGTCGGGGCTGCCCTTTTCATCTGAGGGCCACATCTCGGGAGCTTCAGCTCAGGGACAGGGCCTGGCCAGCCAGTGGGCCCAGGGCTGCTGCTGGGGCTGACCACTGGCATCTTCTTGAGAAATGTTCAATTCATTATGAACCAAAATGTAGAATGCAGAAGGGAGCCTGCTGCTGGGAATTCCAGGATGGTTCCACAGCCAAACAGAAGTGATTGTGGATGATACGGCATTCTGGAGTTCCCGTGATGTCTCAGTTCCGGTCTTGCGGGACAGTGTGCCAACTAGGCCAGCCTCTGTCTCCTGCTCTTTCGCACCCCTCCTTCTCCAGACATCGGGCAGAGCCGCCTCCTGCCTGTTTGCCTTCCAGGCCCTCACCTCCTTTCTCTGCATCCTTTCCTTCCAGATTCTCATGGATGCATGTCTTTCCTGACTGGAGGAACAGGTCCAATCCTGTTTCCCAGGACACTAGGAAATGCTTCTAAACACCACTGCTCCCAAATATGTCCTGGCAGAGGACACTGGCCTGACGTTTTTTCCAAAAACCCTCCAGAGTGGGCGGGAGTCAGCTCAGCCTTGTCCCTGCCCCCCTCCCCCCCGAGTGGGGGACGCTCTTCCTTCTGCCAGCCCACCCCTGGGCCTCCCTGGAAGATGCGCCAAAGCATCTCAGCTCCAGGGCTGCAGAATCACTATAACAGTTTAAAAGCTCTTTCAGTGCCCAGTAATAATTTGAAAACAAAAGTCCTTCTCTAATTGGCTTTTCATGATTTCCCTGTATGGCCTCCTGATACATAACGTGCAAGTCAACGAGATGACTGTGCAGCTTTCCCAGTTGCTTTGATTATTATCATAAACTTTGCTGCTTCAGGTTTGGCTGCTAACACATGGTAATCATTTATTACCCTGCCTTTTATATCTTCTTAAACTAAGCATGGTCTTACTCCCTCCCTCTTTTCAATTTAAACAGATCGCCATACCATGCTGAGATTTGGAAGGGAAGGGCACCCCTTGTACTACACAAATAGGTTAAATAATAAACCAATGTTTCTTCAAATTAGACAAGGATCCTGAAAGAATGCAATTGCACTTCACGTGTGGGAAATCCTTTGTGAATGAAGAAAATTCCTTCACCAGGTGGAAGGTGTTAAGTGTCCCCTGTGGGTGGGTGAAACCCAGACCCCCTCAAGATGTGTGGACCAGGTAAGCTCTGAGCTCCTTGAGAAGCCTCTGCACATGTGCAGAATCTTCCAGAGAAACCAGCAATCCTCCTCACTCTTCCAGCGGCTCCCTCCTGGAAGTCCTCCCCATTTCCTGGGCCTCTGCTCTGCTGTAGCCTCCTCCAGCCCACCCTGCTGGCCTGTGCTGGTTTCTGAGGCAGTCCTGCTAATGGGAGTCACCCTAGGGGAGCCTACACACTGTCTCACATGACGGGAGGAGGGGTAGAGAGGGGTGGCTGTGTGATGGACAGGATGTGGAGGGGTAGAGTTGGTGGACCCCTCATCCCACCAGCCTGCCCCAGCCCAGAGGGATGACCTGTAGTGATGCGGGGAGAGGGTAGCCCATGACCTCTGTGGGGAATCCAAGGGCAGAAGATGGGCGAGGTCTCACCAAGGCCACACGGGAAAAATATAAGGACAAAGTGCCCAATGGGCTACCGAGGGAGGCTTAGGGGCTCATCCCGAGGGTATGAAGTGAGACGTGATGGGAAGAGTAATGCCAGTATCTGGGAACCTGGAGCCTTGTCAGGGCCTGATGGTTAAACTTTATGTGTCTACTCGGCCAGGCTACGGTGCCCAATTACCTGGTCAAATAATAGTCTAGGTGTTGCTGTGAAGGTATTTTGTAGATGATCCATTGACTTAAGTAAAGAAGATTATACTGAAAAATGTGGGTGGACCTCATCCAATCCTTTGAAAGCTTTAAGAGCAAAAACCTTAAGTTTCCCAGAGAAGAAGAAATTCTACCTCAAGATGATGCCATTGAAATTTTGCCTGGGTGACCAGATGACCTACCAGCCCAGCCCATGGACATCAGACTTTCCAGATCCCATCAATGCATGAGCCAGTTTCTAGAAAGAAATCTTTTTATACACACACACACACACACACACACACACACACACACACACACCCCTTTCCTATTAGTTCTGTTTCTCTGGAGAACCCTGACTGACACATCAGGGTTGGGCAGAGGGACGTAGGTGGTCACAGCCACTCTTGGAATCAACACACTGGCCAGTGCTTCTGTCAGGTTGGAGGAGCCTGGTCCTTTCTCGTAGCCCAGCTCCCTTCTGAAATGATGCTTCCCCCAAATTGACAGACCCAAATTCTCCTCTTGAAATCTGTCATCCAGGCCCCAAACAGGCAGGGCCTCCTAAGAGAATAGAGCAATTATTCCTGTAGGATATGGAATGTTTTTGAAGACCAACCTCTCTTATGTGACCCTTGAATATTCTGTACAAGGATAATATTAATAATGGGAAATTCTATGAGAAGAATCTTTAACATAAGGTTTTGGCACAGTGACAAAACAGAGACACTTCTTTTGAAGAGCTCCGTTCTCTTAACCAAATCTGTCATGTGGGCTTTCAATAAAAAGGAAGAGGCTCATACTGTCATGTGGAAGAAATTCAGAACTTTGAGGTTACCAGCTACATACCGATCTTCAGAGAGATGCTCGGCTCTTCGCTCTGACAGGCATAGAGGAGGAATTTTGATTCTAGCCATACCACAGTGAAGATACACATGGTAATTGTGGTGTGTAATTACCACGGGGCTCCCAAGAGAGCCACAAGAGAATCCCAGAAGATCTCAGAAGAATGCCATTCTGACTCTTGCAAAGTGAGCTTGGGATACTTGTCTATAAATTTTACACAATCTTGAGATAATTTCCCAGTGAGAGTGCAATCAGGAGTGTAAGTGAGTGAGTCTGGGTGTGTGGCTTGTACAGCATACTGGCTATAAAGTTCTCCTTGGCCCATAGAGTCAAAACATCTGCTGAATAAATAATTGACTTGTTGGCCGGATCCAGCACCATGAGAGGAGGAGACTGGCCAGCTGTGCCTTAACTAGTTAGGGGTATTTCACTAAAGTCAGTAGAGATTATTGTCTGAAACAAGTAAACTTCAAGCTGTGGGTATTTTAAAAAAAGCCTAGCTCTAGTAGACATTTAAAGGGCAGAAATTATAATGTGATTTATATTTTCTTGAAGATTTGTTTTTATCTTAACATTTTCCCCCAAAGGTAGAGAACGCTCATACTAGCTAGCTAAGGATATGGTCAACATTTCTAACTTTCCAACTCCACAATTTCTTTGATGCCATTAGTCTGTCTTGTCATATTTTAGTATGCAGGCTTCCTGAAGATATAGACACTACATGAGGGCACACTAACGATTGGTCAAAGGCTTCTCAGGACTTAGAAAAGCTAGGTCTGGGTGGTGAGAAGAAAGGGGGTTAAACTACAGCAATTCACAACATTTCTGAATGAAGCTCAATTTCCATACAATGAATCAGTAACCCCCAGAAATTACAAATGCCCGAGGTAAGACAGAGAAGGTAGATTAGTCAAAAGAATCCCCAAAAGGGGAGGGGTTAAGATTTTGCGGCCCCTGTGTTTGGAGGTAAGGCATTGACTCCAAGTGGCATTATCCCATTCTAATCCACATCCCATATCTGTATCCACAGGCATATCCTTATCTGTATCCCTGTCCCCATTCCCATCCATATCTATATCCATAGCCACGTCTATATCTTCATCCTCATCTCCATCCATCTCTCCATCCCCATCCTCATCCAGGTCCATTTCTCTCTCCACATTTCCAACACTTCCCCATCACATGGGTAATCCTGTCCACATCTCTATCCACATCCATGTCCCCATCCACATCTACCACATCCATACCCATAGCCACGTCCAATTCACATCCCCATATCTTGATAAAGATGCAGCCACTGCTATGTGTTCGTCCAATGGCACATGTACTCTGGGAAGCCGACAGTCAGATTGACAAGTGAGCTTGCAATGTCTCCTCGCCAGGAGGTTTTCTAATTAGCCCCCTAGAGAATCTAGTGGTTCCTGTTTCATAATTTGACTAGGTCTGCAAGATTAAGACAGCTTTCATTTTGTCACCACAAATAACTAACCTCCCTCATGTCAGATGACCAGTTGGATATCACACCAGTGTCAGACTTGGCAAAGTTGAAACGACTGAAAGCAAATGTGAACTCTCAAAGCACTCCTCTGGTACAATGGTGTTTCCCTCTTGCCCGGCATTTAATTGGTCTTATTCACTCCATCACCTTCGTCATTCCTCAGTTCTAATCCTGGTCCTTGAGTAGATGTATTACTTCTTTAAAAGTCACCAAAGTACTTTTGAGACATACACTTTCTTTTCAGTTAGCTGAAAGTGTTACCTCGTTAGCTTCCAAAAGTTGATATTTTTCCCTTAACACTGTTTATTATTAGAATATTAGTGAACCTATGAAAAGCTCAACCCATTCATTTATTACTGGAACTTACTCAACTTACAGAAGTCAGTGTTTTCGTCATCAAGATTAAAATCCATAATGGGGCTGGCATCTCCCCTATTCCTAATTATAACCTTGGTGAATCTTTTTATTCTTCTTGGTAAATTAATGATTATTACCCAACTTAAATCTTTTTTTGGGGGGGAGAAGCAATTATTAATTTAAAAAGAACTTCAAATTTCTGTCCTTCTAAATAAGACATGGTGAACAAATCCATAAATGATTTGCTATTAACTCTACATTGCCTGTGCTTATGTATCTCAAGAGGCAAATCTCACCAGACCTTTATTCACTCTGCTGATATGTATTGGGAATCTACAGTGCAAGGCCCCATGTTGGTTGACTGGGATCCAGAGATCTCTCTAGATAGTGACGTATTCTGAAAACTACGTGTGTTATAGAATTTTCCATTGATAGAGGCATACAAACCAGAAAGAGTATCCCTACTGGCAGAATTATGCCACGTGCCCGAGGTGAGGATTGGAATGGCGGGGGGAAGGTTCAGATTGGCTCTGCCCCGTGGCTGGCTGGTCATGGCCGTCGCTCTGAGGCTGTAGTTCACGTTGGGACGTCTCGACAGCCCGGCCCTCTTTCTCAAGTCAACTGCAGATGCCCCAGGCCTTGGAGGAGGCTGATGGGGGGAGCTGCTTTGCTTCTATGGTGGGATGCTGGCTGCGCCACGAACCCACGAGGGAACCAAAGAATCCTTTCCCTGAAGGTCTCAAAAGTTTGTTTGTTTACCAGAGATGAGTTTGTGTGCGCTGAGGTAAACCTTAACCAAGGAATTTCCCCTCTTTCTATTCATGGGCAGTTGCAGGAAGTGCCAAAGAGTGTCACCAAGTCCCAGGATTATCTGCTCCTCAAGATGCTGTGGCTTATCCATGGGAACAGCAATAAGGACTAATTTAGTAAAAGGGACTCTCAGTTAAAGCTCCCCTCCCTCCATCCTATTTTTCTCCCTCACAGGATATAGTTTTCCCTCGATGTTTCCACAAATATGCAAAAAATGTTGGCAAAAAAACACTCAAATATTTATCTTGTATTTAACAACATCGAGAGTTACTTAAGTGTTTTTGTTATTTTAATCCGAAAGCTGTGGTCTGTTATTTCATGTGAATGAGAGATAAAAATCTCTCTGTGGTTCAACTGATAGGATATTTTCAGACTTAAGAAGTTAAAAGGAAAACAAATAACAAACTTTAATATGAACATTCCTGACCCTCTGCTTGTTCCTTTACTTAAAATTCATATTAAAAAATTTTGAAAGTTGTGAATTCCCTGTCACATGAGGCACCACATAACTCTGCCCGGGCTTGGAAAACCAAAACGAGAGACCGCAGCAGACATCTTATACGATTTCTTGTGTGTCGTGAAGGTGTTTTATTTTATGTAGACAGAAGAACAGTGTTTTCATCTTGAGACATCCTCTCATCATTAGAGAAACATTCTCCTATTTTATTTCCCATAACTCTAGGTTCCTATCGCGCTCTGTAACGTGGTTAGCGGATCAATGCTTATTCGATGGGAGACTGAGTATCAGTGAAGTCAGGAAGGGAGGAGAGAGTGGGTGACAGCATTTGTTTTCTAAATCAGTTTAGTACATCAGATTCCTTGAAGCCGAAATAATTGCAAAAACCCCCAAAAGCCAATGCTGAGCAATAACTGACTTTAGTCAAGGGAAAACTTAGTTTGCATCACCTGTGGCCCTCGTGGAGATGGGAGATTTGACTTAGTGTCAGAAGCCCCAGTGCTCACAAGAGAATTGCCCCCTGGCAGGAGGGTGAGGGTCTCAGATGAGGAAGCAGGTGTCCAGATTCATGCCCTGGAGGACCCGGATGGCAGAGGGAGTCATGCAGATCCCTTCTCTGACCCCAGCCTTCCCGGTAGGCTGCTGTCTACAGCTGGGGTCACCTGGAAAGAAGATGGGGCAGCGCTGTCCTTGAGCGCGGCTTGGGAGATGCCTACTCTTTCCTGGTAAGTCTGGAGGAATTCACATTCGCAGCGCAAGGACCTTCCTCCCTTCCTTGGGGAAGCATTTGCTGGGCTCGGTTCTTGAAAGACCTGGTGAGGAAGATCCAGGGTGGACGGGAGATGCATCCTGATGTCGAGGGGTAGGAAGGGCCACTGGTTACACCTCCCGAGCGTGTGGAGGGATTCATGCAAGAGGTGTCAAGCGGACCTGGGAAGTGGAGGGTTCACGGTGACAGATGGGGGCAGCGGGGCTGGTGATGCAGAGCCTACCGCTCTTCTCAGAGTGTCGCACTGCACGTCCAAGGACAGGGCTTGTGTCTGAGAAGTGCTCTGAGCAGCCTACCTTTCAGGGCCCCCACACTCCACTGACAAGCATTCTTCGATACAACCTGATGTTGTCTGGATACAGCATGGTGTGAGGGGAAGAAGATAATTCCGTATTATTTATAAATTATGAAGGTAGGTCTAGTTCTCAGTCAAAGGTCATGAAATACGGGGCCTTCATTTCCCACTCCTCTTCCTTGGAGGAGTTGCTTGGTTTCTTGCACTGAGGAGCCCCACTTTAGTGGGAAGGGAAAATGTGCTCAAGGCCAACCCCCTGCACACAGTGGTTCCTCTGTGAAAACATCCACCAGGCCTTGGAGCTCTGTGGGTTTTGCCTCTAAGTGAGTGAGGTCTTCCCAATGGCCTACCGGATGCCCATGGTCCTGCCTCTCTGCATGGTGTGATAGGCAGGGTTGTCCAGGAAACAGAAGAGTAGGATGTATGTATATTTAGGAAGAGATCCATTGTAAGGAGCTGGCTCGCATGATTATGAAGGCTGGCAAGTCCCAAATTCTGCAGGCCGGTCTGGCAGGCTGGAGGCCCAGGAGAGCAGGTGCTGCAGAATTTCCTCTTGTTCAGGAGAGGTCAGTCTTTTGTTCTAGAGGTCAGCCTTCAACTGATTGGGTGAAGCCCACCAACATGACAGAGGGCAATCTGCTTTACTCAAAGTCCATAGAGTTCAATGTTAATCTCATCCCCCTGCCAAAAAAAATCCTCTCACAGAAATATCCAGAATAATGTTCCATCACATCTTTGACCAAAAGTCTCATTCTCATGACACCTATGCTGGTGGTCTGTGTACCAGGCAGCCCTCCACAGCACCCTGGTTGCCAATCTGCTTCACTCTGCTCCATTTTTTTCTACGTTTTCCCATATCACTGACCAGCTACTTCACTATGTGAGGTACTGCTTATGTTTATTGTTAATTTTATGGTTCTCCACCAAGAGAAGCATCTTCATTTTGTTCATGGATGGACAAGCCCCTAGAAGAGTGGTGAAGCAGTAGGAACACAACAAATATTTCCTGAATCGAATGCTCCATTTCCAACATGGCTGAAGAGTCACTTCTGTAAGGACAAGCAAAGAAATAAACTCCCAGGCAAAAGTTAGAGTGTGGGTACTTTTGTTTCCCATCAGGTGATCCTCTTGTGTACCTACAAGCAACCCAGGTTCTGTAGGTGGTCTTCACCCACCTGCACATCTTTCCTAGGGTTTCCTAGGAAGCCTGGAAATAGAATTTAGGAGTTTGCACAAACCTTCAAGTTCAACAGTTCACCTTTCCCATATAGATGAAGAAATGGTAAATTCAAGAAGCTCAGAGTCATCCAGTGGTGAAGAAGAAGAGTTGAGTATTGAACTCAAGTCTCTTGGTTCCCATCCCACAATGCTAAAAACCATGTGTGCTCTTTTTGGTTTTGTTTTGTTTTTAACCAAAAGCATCTACAGAGTCAAATGCCTTCCAGAATGCCATTTGTTTCCTGCAAAGGATCAATACGCAGACAAAGTTGTCATCATTTGACTCGAAAGGTCAGTCCTAGGTGGTCCACCACCTGCACAGGTAGCTGGCATCCTTAACCCGGGCAATCACAACGCCTCCGAGCAGCAAACACTTCTCTGCCAAATGGGACAGGAAGAGGTGATGACAGAACACACAGGCGCCCTCCATGTGTGACAAGGCCCAGGTTCTGGATGTCTATGGACATCCTAACTCATGAAGACCAAGGCACGTGAGACTCTCGGTGTGATTAGAAGGTAAGTTTTCCCTGCACAGAATGCCTCCCTCCCCTCCCCACCACATGTTCACACACACACACACACACACACACACACACACACACACACATACACACACACACACACACTTCTGAAAGGCAGGCTTTGTGCTGAGTGCCTGAGTGCTCTGCTGAAGTGGATGAGAAGAGAGGTTTTAGCACAAATCCTTCACTGCCTTGGCATTCTGCCAATGCCTGCCACAGACCTGGTTTTCTCTGCAAAGATTCCAGCCCATTCTGCCCTGGTGCCCCGGTGATGATCTTATGGCTTCAAACGCAGGCTGGTGTGCCTGCCTGGGAAGATAGCGATTTCATTTTGGACTTGCTTGGCAGTTAAATATAAAAGTAAGGTTATCGGCTGTTCCTCTCCTTGTTCTTAGACAGGAGTGGATGGAGAAAGACACAAGTAGGGTGTAAGGTCCTTTATCACACAAATCTGGTCCTAGATGCAGTGGGTCCCTGCTCAATGGGAGGTCCCATCCAGGAGCTCTCCAGGTCCTGTTTGAAAATCCGTCAGTTAATCTCAACATGTTTTTGTGGTTCAGATTCCCCTCCTGCCAAACACTTATAATGGGACACATTTACTTTCTGATTAGCCACAGAATTTTGTGTTTCTCAGCCTTTCATACATTCATTTAGTCCACAAGTATTTATTCAGCACATGCAAAAATACCAGTGTTGTGCTAGGTGGGGTGGGACTGGTTTTAACTCCCAGGAGACTAGAGGCTAGAGGGAGATGGATGAGACACAGACAAGACCCTCAGGGCCAAGTTTCCCAGCAGGTGGGTGGCACCTCTGCCCTCAGGTGAGCAGCCTTTATGATAGCACAGTGTGGCATTAAGTGGCATTGAATTACATAGTTAGAAAGTTACCTCTGTGCCCATTGTCTTTGGATCCTTCTGATAATGACAAAAAGAAAGGCTATAATCTGCTTACCCCTGAAGATAGGTCTTAACAACATCTCGCTGTAATTTTAAGAACATTGATTCACTTTCGTTTGCAGTTAGCGATTTATTTTAAAAGGTGATTTGGATTGCCCGTTCATCATAATGATGTAAAGGATTTTTATTTTCAGAGTAAATCTGAGTGAAAAAAATGAGTCACTTTCTTAAAAGAATACCAGAAAATAGAGGCTGAGTTTTGTACAGGTGTGGAAAACTCATGGGGGAGGTGGGGTGTCAGACATTGCTGGGTTTTAGGGTGGGATGAATCATTTGGTTAAGGGAATCTGTCCAGAGGAGGCGCCATTGAAACGAGGTCCCAGAGGAGAGTAGGAGAGTCGAGGAAGCATGGAGACAGTGCAGAAAGAGGGGGCAATGGGCACCAAAACCAGATGACCAAGCAGAGTGCTGCAACCAAGGCTTCAGGATGTGATTGAGTCTTGGTGTTCAGGAGGGCAGCAGAGGAGGTGTAGATGCTGGGGGAGCCGTGCTGATCAGGGGTCCATTGAAGTGTTTCAAGCAGGGGGTTACGTGAAAGCTAACCTACCTTTGCTGCCACCCCTGGAGGGGATCTCATCCTTCTCTGGTAAGATCTCCTGTGTTAATGATTAAATCCTGGCGGGCACATCCCGGGGCTTCCTTTGTTTCCCTGTGGGGAAGCAGAGAAGGGGAGTGGGGTGAATGACAGGTGAGTCCTGAATTGTAGCATCCAGGTGAACCATCAGAAATGGACAGGTCTATGGAGGTTCCATTCTCCAAGGCAGGGAGCGCAGTGGGTGGGCCAGGTTTGGAGTAAGGGGTAGAGTTAAATTTTGGTACATGTTGATTTTGAAGTACCTGTGGGATACTGGAGAGATGGCAGGTGTTTAGCTGATCATGCTGATAACAGTGTGGGCTCTGGAGACAGACCACCAACACCAGTGTCTGTGGGCCTAGACTTGACCTTCCTCCCAGCTTGTGTCAAGGTTATAGGAGCCAGCTCACGTGATGCATCTAGAACCCGCCTGGCATGCATTCCTGCTCAGGAGAATTGGCTGTGATTAGATGCCTGTCTGGAGCTCAAAAGAGAGTTTTAGGCCAAGGTATAGATTTGAGTCATCAGCAAAGATGGTAAATGAAGGATCACAGACAGGAACACTGAGTGCAAACGTTCCCTTTTTTATAATTCCTTGTTCACATGGAATGTCCAGAACCTCGACATAAAAAGAGATAATATGCCAATGGTATGCTTTACGATCCCAAGTATAAAACTGAAATGTGATCATTTCTGTAGCCAGTTTTTTTCATAGGAGTTTTAACCTGGAGTCATTTCACATTTCTAGCATTACTGAGGCACTTCACGGCCACACTTGGGCCTTGGGTGTATTCACTCCTTGTGCCAGTCTGATCCATATGCCACAACTAAACACCCACAGGCATAAACAACAGAGGTTTAGTTTCCCACAGTTATGGAGGCTGGAACCCAGAGGTCAGGTTCTGCCAGTGTTTGGTTTCTGGTGAGGGCTCTCCCCTTGGCTTGTAGACAGCCTCCTTCTTGCTGTGTCTTCACACAGAGGACAGAGTGCTCTGCAGTCTTTTCCTTGTCTTTTAAGGGCACTGGTCCTATCAGATCAGGGCCCCACCCATATGACCTCATGTGACTTTAATTACTTCTTTAAAGGTCCAATCTCCAAATACAGTCACATTGGGTGTAGAGCTTTGACATCTGAATTTGGGCAGGACACAAACATTCAGTCCATACTCTACTTGTTTGCCACTTGTGTCTTCCT
This sequence comes from Delphinapterus leucas, assembly GCF_059928025.1. Lineage (NCBI taxonomy): Eukaryota > Metazoa > Chordata > Mammalia > Artiodactyla > Monodontidae > Delphinapterus > Delphinapterus leucas. The sequence goes on along the minus strand of NC_143144.1, from coordinate 83,713,357 downwards.
CATCCTGACACTGAAATACTATTGAAACCCCACTGGTGGCTTCTGTGGTGTTTCTGGGTCACTTCCAGTGGGGAAGTTAGAGGAACCTGTCAGGTTCGGCCACAGCTCAGGTGGAAAAGGCCAGAGCACAGAGAACTGTATCGACAGGTTGCAAACCCTCCTTCGTGGCTGCAGTGGGAATAAAAAGCCATAATTTTATCTGATACATACATACATTCATATATATATGTATAACTCCTGTATGTGTGCATCTCTCTATATACACATTTTCCTGAGATGGAAATACGTCTCTTACACCTTTTGCGTACAATCTACTCTCCTCTTTTGAAATTCTCATTGACCAGCCATGACAAATGTATCCCCAGTATTCTGCCTGGACTCTGACCCCAGTTCTGTGGCATCTGTCAGGCTCCCAGCACCCTCCCCAACCCCCCAGCCAGTGTCTGCTTTGAGTCTCCCTCAGGAAACACGTGTTGCTTTGTCCAAACTGCTTTAGACACCAACCTTGGAATGGGTGGTAATTCTGGGTTCATCGAGCTCTGATTGTCACATTGGGTGTGGGCTGAGTAGCCACAGTAACTCCTAAGTAAGCAAGGAGGATTTTCTTCAATTATATACAAATGCAAAATGTCTCAGTGAAAGTAAAATCCTCACTGGTGTCAGAATTTGCTTAGAGCAGTTTGACTAAGTATGAAATGTACAGAGAAGTGGACTAAAACGGCACAGGGGTGGTTGCAGTGTATTCTCACAAATTTAGAGGTAGACGCAAATCTGTCGAACCAGGGTCAACATTACCCAGGATTTGAACTTGAGGCATGACAGATGTATCAATTAAAACTCAATAATGCCGATAACAATAATAGATTTGTTGAGGTCTTATGCATTGTGCACTTTATATGCATTAGGAAAATTTATATCTTCTGGTACATATTTGGCTGTATACATGGTGTTGTCTAGATTTTAGAAACTTGAAAGGAAACCATTGAATATTAAAGGGAATAATGCATTTTCACCATATAAAATAAACGATTAGAATCTAAAGCCCTTCCCACTCACCAGGATTATCCAGAAGGTTGAAATTCACAGGAGATCCCTGTTTTCAGGTGTCCGTGACTGTACGTGTCATTTGTAAACATTTGCTCTGGTGATGCAGAGCAGCAAATTGGTTCCAGAGGCTTTCTCGTCCCATGAACCCGGCCGTGTTTTCCTGCTGGACCTTACCCGCTGTGCATGTTGCCTGTGACTGGAAGAAAATATTTTATCTGTGTGTGTTTGGAACAGAGTCCAAGTGTCCACATGCCCCTGGGGAACCTGACATGGACCGACTACATCCAGAGGGATGGTACCCCAGCTCCTGCGTGTTCTCTATGCTAATCTGGGCAATCTCGAAACCGTTGCTGTCATCGTCATTCTTGGCCTGGGCTTCCCGTGTGTTTCAGAAGTGAAATATGCAGGCTTTCTGCCATCTAGCAAAAACCCGGACTCCTTGTTTAAGAATACAAAAGCTGTTTAAAAAGTGTGTGAATAGAGTCCTGCGTGTGATGGGCTGAACTGGTAAAAAATAATATTCAGCTCAGCATTTTGGCAAAGATTATGACCATGAGGCAGACTCATTTATTGATCTTCCCAGCTAGAAAAGACACATGTGTGTAAGTAGCCAAGGAGAGGAGGGTATGAACAGGGAACAGGGCTTGGCTCCGGTTGTATTGATTTTGGCAAAAATGCCACGTGAAAAATTATGTCTCAGATAAAAATAAATTATAATCTACAAGTATTTGAATGAGAAGTGGCCCCTGTGAAAACTTAATAAATGAATGCTAATTCAGTTACCAATTTGTAGCCATGAAACATAACCAGTCGTGTTATTCCGTGGAGCCTGTTTTGGAAAAGATTGCATAACCCATGAAGCAATTCTTCACAAAGTGCATAAAAGTGTCAGCTTATGTATAATTTATACAGCGAATGTTAGTTATGGTCTGTTTAATAGTATTTAATGCTGTCATATGACATCATTCTTTCATTTACCGATTGAAAAAAGTCAAAAAGACCAATCAAAAACAGTTTATAGAATCAGAAATACGCTTCTTGAATTTGATAACTATTGTAGAAGATGATAAGCAGATTCACAGGGGGAGGAATCTTTAAAAGATTTTTGAAAAGAGTTATTGTGCTAATGCCCACTCAGTATTTACTCTATGCTTATTATAATCATAATTTACTTACCGCGTATGTGTTGTCCAATGCGCCGCTAACGTGCCTTAAGCAATTCGTTTTGCCGACAGCATAGTAAATTTTGCCATATATCCTTGGCGCTTTATTAGTAGCAATGATTAAATCCAATTTTAGTTGTAGTTACTACATTTTCTGCACTGCCTACAGGGCATCCCTATGGGGGGAGAGGAGCTGCTGCCTGTATCCTTAATCTCTCCATCGTTTGGCCCCAAATCCATCCTTTCAGCAGGACATATTCTACCTGCCTCTGCTTACACTAATTTCCTACCATGTAGGGTATTTTTGGTGCCATTTGAGAAAGCAGGTCAAAATGTTTGAAAATTGTTGTATTAAATAAAATACCACGATCTGTCTTTATGCAGTAAAAGCATTGAATAAAAGAAAATCTACCCTCTCCACTGTGTGTGTGTGTGTGTGTGTGTGTGTGTGTGTGTGTTAAATTCCATAAGAAACCAAGGATTGACTTCATATATTATGGGACCAGAATATTCTCATATGTTAACTCTGGGTGAATTCTCATAGGGTATTTAACTCCACAAAGCAAGGCGGGGTATAATTTGTGTGAAATGTATTATAGAAAATGAAGTTACAAACTATCATATGTCATGAACCCTGGCACGTGTTTCTTGGAGTTCCACTGGATGGGAGTCTGCACAATTCAGCTTTAGTTTCCAAGCTCTGAGTTCACACGCTACACATGTGCAGTGTGTCTCAGAACCTCATTTTATTTGCAAGTGGATTTCCTGACTTCCGAGTTTGGGTTTGATCCAGGGGTCCTCACTTAGTCTGCAAGGAATATTTTGCAAGTTTTACCTGAGAGTCCATAAGGTGGGTCCTCAGAAAGCCAACAACTCAGACTGAAACCCAACCCTGCTGCCCCCTGAGGACTCTGAGCCCCTGCATCTCGTGGGTCAGATGCCTGGGAAAGGGGAGGGCTTGTTTCTCAGCCCAATTTCCACATCTGGTAAGTTGGTCTCCATTGTTGCTGCTTGAAAGGTCCTCAGCAAACATCCTTCAGGAATGGCTTGGGGGTCACCCTCAGTGGAATGGCACCAGAAGGTTTTATAAAGGAGTTTTCACTATCTTTCCTTGCCCCATGTGGGATGTCCTTTGCACTGGGGAGAGAGGAGAAGACACACCCGAGCAATTTATCTCATGGCCCAGGTGGCACCCAGGTCTGGCTTCCGACGGTGGTGCCATGTTCCAAGGCAGGAGAGATGGTGGTGCTCACAAGCTCACCACTGAAGGCCACCATCACTGCGCTCTGCTGGCAGCTCCTGCAGCACATGCCAGGCCAAGGTGGCGCCTATTGTCTTGGCTTGTCCGTGATGCGTCCTTAAAAAACGCTGGGGAAGGAGCCTCCTTGGTCCTATCAGCCTCTGGCAGCTGTGTGCACATCTCCTTTTGCCCATCTCTCTCTCTGTCCTTCATCTTCCATCCAGTCCAGGCACTTAGCACCTGCTCAGGGTTTTCCAATTCCTAGGGAATCTTCCCTCTGTCCTATTTCTCACCCTGACTGCTCCCGGCTCCTCCCTCCCTTCCGTCTCTCTGATCCAGATGTCCCAGTACTAAATGCCATTCCTTTTGAGTCCTGCTGAGTGCAAATTTGGAAATGTGGGCTAATGGGGGATCCTTAGTTAATGGGCTTCCCCTCCCATGTAACACTTTCCAGACATGCTCCTTTAGCCTAGGGTAGGGAACGGAAAGGTGGGAATTTCTTGTTCTGCATCAGGCCTTGACTGAAGAAGAGATTTTGACAAGGGGGTCTTTCAAGGCCTTTGAACTCAAATCCTGGTGTGGCCGCCCACCTCTGCCACCAGGGGAGGGAGGGAGGGGACCCTTCCTCCAGCCTCTGACTCATCCACTTCTGTCTCATCGTCTCCAGCTCTGTGGGGGCCAGGGTTAGTGTGTTGAGTTTGGAGAGCCTCTGGACGAGTCTTCGGCTGACTCCTGAGTTTCTCTGGCTTCGGGACCTGGGGATGTCTCCAGGGTTTCCTCATTTATAGAGCAGACAGTTCTATGGGCTTCCCAGGGGCCTGCAGAGGGTACACCTGGGAATACAGCCCAAGCACGTTCCAAACTACAGACTGTGATACATATGAGTGATATCATTACGTAGCCTGATTCATCAGGGAGAGCCAGAGGGCACGAAATGCCAAAGGAGCCTCAGAAAACACCCACTACAGTGGCTGAAACATCCCCTGGTGTGCTTGTGTTGAGGTTTTGGCTCTGGGTAGGCGGAGGACCACTCTGTAATTGACCAGAAGGAAGTGAGGTGGGCCGGACTAAGAGAAAAGCCAGCAAGGGTGACACATCAGAAGTGGCCGTAGGGAGGCCCATCTGGTCTGGAGGACACAGGTGGGGCTGGGAACCCACCTTTGAACCTCCCACTCCTTGGTTTCAAGGCCTCTGTGCTGCCTCCTTTAAAATGCCGAGACAGGTCTTCTCCAGGGACTGTCGAAACCTCAAGAGGCAATGGAACTCTCTTGGGTAAATTACCCAGAGAATTTCCAAATCCACCTGATAATTTCAGAGAGAGCCTTAAACAGACCCACCACTTTGTGAGTCTGGAAGCTATAGTCCCCCTGACGCCATGCCACCTGGTATGAACTCAACACTTACAGGACTAACCAGCATCTTTGAATTAAGGTAAATCCAGGTCATACGGAAAATCCAGTGCGGAACTCTGCTTCTTTGTCATTTTCACATTCTTCATTCTGAAGATCAAAGCTGCTGTCCTTTGGAGCGATTACTTGACTAATTGTATGGTTGTAGCTTACACCCAATGAATAGTTGAATGGCTTTTTACTGTCAGAATTACACCTTCTCTAGGAGTTGGAAAGGAACAATGGCTCTGGCTCAGTCTGGTTGCAATAATATTGATATCCTTCATGAATAGTAAAAAGATTGCTTTTTTTAAACCTTCCTTGGTTAAATTGATCCCTTTTCTATAGGGACTTATAAAAATGGGTAGTGTATGAAAACAGCCTAAGCAGTGGCTGTTGGGGATGAGATGGAACTGAAAGAGAGAATTCCTCCAGGAAATCCACGAGGCAGCGGGAAATGCTCTAACACACGAGGTTCATACAAATTTAAAATACTTCGTTTTCTTTTCACCTGGTCTTGGAAGTTAAAACATGTCGTCTGACATTTTTCTTTCCTGCCCATGTCTTTTAAATTCCGTCCTCCCCCCGCCCACCTCAAACAGAAACGTATGATGGGTTTTGATGGGGTCCTTCTGTTGTCAGATGCTTCATTTCATGTAGTTCATCCAGAATCGTCCCTATGAACAAATTCCTAACATAGTAACTCATCTAAAATGAAGTCGATTTCCAGGGAGCCTCTCCAGAGCATCCCCAGCTCACCCGGTCGCCTGGTGGGCAAATCCACCTTACATTCCTGAAGGAAAACAAGGACACGGAAATCATCTTTATGACACGGGACTTCAGCGTCGCTTTGGGTAACAGCCTGCAAGATGCATTTACCCAGGAAAAGAAAGAAAAGGCATCTTGTTCCCAAATGTTGAAAGGTAGACAACAAATGGCGTATTTTTAATTACTTGAATGCTTTAGCACAGAAAGTAGTCAGTTTATAGTTACCTTCAATACGTAGACTACAAATTATTAGTGCATGAAAATGGCATCCGCGTTCTGCTGCTGGGCCTAGTAATTTTGGATATTTTCCGTGCTATTACTGCCTGCTCCATATACCTTTACTGGTTCTTTTTGAAATTAACTTAATGGCACTCTGCAGAAATGGACTGCCTACTGAGAGCGAGCGCTTGCCTGCAAAGATGGACTGAGTTCCCACTGAGAGGCACTGATTTGGCACAAACGGAGAAATGCTTTAGCATTAATTTACTTGAGTATCAAATTATTCAAAATAAATAATTAAAGGGTTTTTAGGAGTCAGAGTCAATATTTGCTTTCAATATTTTGGATCCATTAACACATATCTCGTATTGAGAAAGGCCCGGGCCTGCCAAGTTCTGCCTCGGCAGCAATGCATCCCTAAGCTTGCCACAGGTTTTTCCCTTCAGGCATTTAATGTCGTTTCTCTGTCCCTGAAATTTCTCCGCAGCTCCCATTATGCTTTTCTGGCAAGCCCATCTTCCCCTCCCAGCTCCGGTGGTTTAGCGGTGTCTGATGTCCTTCCCTTCTTACTAGCCTGGAGGCTGCAGACCTCCTCCAGCGGGATTTCTCTGTAGGGACAGGGTCCCTGGGGAGAGAGAGGTGTGGGGATAGGAGGCCTGCGTGATCGCGGGAAGGCTGGCGACCACAGCATGGTTGTGCTGGGGAAAAGAGCCCCCAGAGGCTGCTCCTAGAGCTGCAGTTTGACCCTGTCATCAAATCAAAATCATCTCCAGGATCACCTGCCCTACCCTTGGATGGAAGCTCCTCCTCCCTCAAGCCCCCTGGGATCCTGCGCTTGGATCTCCAACCATTGTTTGCAGCCTGGGCAACAAACAGCAACCCAAGGACAGTATAAGAGACCATAGGGGGAGGTCTCAGTACTGAAAGGGTGTGGCCATCCTTCAACGCCATGCGCTGTGTGTGTGCGTGTGCTCACATGTGTGTACGCTCTTGTGCGCGTGTGCACATTTGTGCTGTGGCACAAATTGGCCAAGTGGTTGACACACAAGACTGTCGTCTTCTTACATTATCATTTGGGGGGCCGTGATAGGGGGACCCGATCCTTTGAGACTGAGTGGTTTCTAAGTATTTCTGGTTAACCCATTTTCAGCCTGTGTGAGGGGAAGAGTGGTGTGAATATCCCTTTAATTTCCCTCTCCCGCTCTCCCTGTCTCAGTCCAGAAGCAAGCAAGCACCCAAAGAGTCACGGAGAGAAAAGAAGAAGGCAGCGCTAATTCTACGAAGGGCTCTCCAGTGTCCCTCCATAAAGGCAGGACAATTTCCATTTGAAAGGGAGGACTGTTAATGAGCTCTATTCTCCTAGCCTATCACCCCACAAGCAAAGGGGCTGCTTTGAAGTCAACACGGTCTATTATGGGTGAAATAAACCCCGCAGAACAAAGGGCAGTTCAAGTACAGACTTGCAGACGCTAATGGCACACGCTCAACCCCACTTCAGTTCTGCTGGCGGCTCCCATCCGAGGATGCCCTGAGTCTCGTGGGATGGGACTTGGCATCCCCCAGGCAGCCCTGCTCTTCTGAGACGTGGGGCCCCAAACGGAGGCTTCTCATTGGTGGAAAAGCCCACCCCTCATTTCCTTCAGGTTTTAGAGAGCTACGGGTAAAGCCTTCTAAAGGTTTTATCAAAATGTTTTCCTTTTCAAGTACTCACAGGGGAAAAGAACACAGTTATAAACAGGGTAGACTGGCCTTTTTGGCTGCATCTGAAATGAGTATTTTCTGCCTATAAGTTAAGCAAATAGCACTGAGCACCAGTAATTGGAGAACATGGTCTAAATTCCCTCCTCTTCTCTGAGCAGGAGGAATTTGGCTTCAAATGTTAATCATTTTAGGCATGGATGTCATTTCTATTACCCTGCAGTACTGGGCTGCTCTGAAAGCAGAGGAACACACGATGCTTTCTACACAAAATGAAGAAGAAAGTGGGTTTCTGCCACCACGAATCTGGGCCACAGAGGATGAGTCCATCTACTGAGATGTGCCATAACTGCTAGGCTGCTGTCAGTACCGCGTGGGCACCCACAGGAACGTGTGTGCCCCTGCGTGTGAGCACAGCTTCTAACATGCTCCAGCTGTTACCCTGCTGGCTCGCCTCTTTCTGGAGCAGTAAGACTGATCTCAGCAAGGCAGGACAGTTTTGAGGATTAATTCGGTAAGAGGTTGGAGAAATCATTGGTGTGGCATCTTTTAATTGGCATTAAAAAATTGAACTCACAACGTTGTCAATTACACATCCTCTTAAATTATACATTGAAGAGGGACATTAATAACTATAAAGAGACTGGAAGAGGTGGATAAATAAATCACTCATAAATCAGTGTGTGTGGTCCTGAAGCAAACATGGAATATGAGGGATGCTGACTTTTGTGAGCTCTCCTTTTACAGTACGAAAACAACGTTCTTTACAATTGAGGACGTGTTTTAGCAGCAAATCAGAAAACTGTACTTCCTAGCATTACTCTATCACTAAGAGATTTCTCCTTTTCTAATATTTCATCTTCCATAATTGTACTTGTTTACACTGCTTGTCTATTATTACAGGACTCCCCGGTCTTCTCTTACTAGGATTAAACAATCATATTTAAGCATCACCTTGCCCCCTTCAAGAATTTAATGAGAATGAGACAGTCCTCGACATTTCCGTGCTTCTATCTCTTGTGCTTGTATCCAGGACCCCATCACTGTTCGTGTCTCATCATGAATTTCTCCCACCTTGTCTTTTCCTCATCACCGCTCTCCTTTCAGCCAGAGTAAGTGGTTCCCTGAGGTCCCCACCATAAACGCCCCTATCCTGGTGCTTATCACATTTAATTCCATTGCATTTCTACTTGTTGAGCATGGAATGTTACCAGACAACAGAAGCCTTCCTTATGTTTCCTTCTAGTTACTACCCTGCCCAAAGTAACCACCATTCTGACATCTATCACCATGGTTTAATTTTACCTGTTTTAAAACTTAATGTGTATGAAATTATATTTCATCCACTTTTGTGTCCATTGCCTCTGGCTTTTTAGTGCAACACTATTTCTACAAGATTCATCAGTATATGTAACAATACTTTATTCGTGTTCACTGCCCATAATATTCTACTACGTGGAGGTATCGCAGTATAATCATGTGACCTACTGTTGATGGATATCTGTGGGTCCCCCAAGTTTTGTCAATGACAAACAGCACTGCTGAGATTGTTCTTGTGCACATCCTTTGGGAAACACACGGGTGCACTTCTGCTGGGTATATATATATATATATATATATATATATATATATATATACACATATATATCTAGGGATGGAATGGCTCGGTCGTAGACTATGTGAGTCATCAGCCTGATTAGATCCTCAAGCAGATTTCCCAGTGTCTGTATCAGTTCATACTATGACCAGCAGTGGGTAAGAGTTCCAGTTGTTTTTCATCTTGTCAGCACTTTGGCACTGTCATTTCCCCCCGCCTCTGTTCTGCAGTGATATCTCTTTGCTGTTTGAAAATCGCAGTTCTTTGATGACTAATTATGTTGAACACTATTTAATATGCTTATTAGCCATTTGTTGAAGCTTTTTAATGAAATGTACATCAGTTCTTTGGGTTTTTTGTTTTGTTTTGGTGTTCACAAATATTTTTTAATTAAATTTTTTAATTTTGAGGTAACTGTAGGTTCACATGCAATTATAAGAAACAATACTGAGATTCAATACATGTTTTACCCAGTTTCCCCCAAAGGTAACACCTTGCATCACACAGTAGAGTATCAGCAACAGGATACTGACATTAATGCAGTCAAGACAGAATATCTCCACCACCCCAAGTATCCCTCATGTTGCCTTTTTGTAGTCATACCTAGATCCTTGGTAACCACTAATCTGTTTTCCATTTCTGTAATTTTGACATTTCAAAAATATTATATAAATGGAACCATATGGTACATAACCTTTTGGGACTGGCTTTTTTTCACTCAGCATAATTCATTTGAGACTCATTCAAGCTGTTTCGTGTATCAATAGTTCATTCCTTTTTATCACTGAGTAGTGTTCCATGATATGGATGGATCACAGTTTTTTTAACCATTCACCTGTTGAAGGACATCTGGGTGGTTTCTACTTTGGGGCTATGAATATTCGTATATATGCATATATATGCATATGTACATATACATATATCATATAATTGTATACGCTTGTGTTCCTGGACTCTTTATTCTATCCTTGCATCATGAGTTTTAGTAATTGGCTTGGGAAATACATCTTTCTCTTATTAAAGTCTAATACATTTTTGACTTCCAGAGTGTCATTTGCATTTCCATATAAATATTAAAATCAGTTTGTCAACTTCACACACAAAATACCTCCTAGGATTTTAAGACTGAAGTTTTACTGACTCTCTAGGGAACTGACATAATTACACTATTGAGTCTGTTAATCAATGCTCATGGTATATATTTTCACTCATTTCAATCTTCTGTAATTTCTTTCAGTGATTTGCTATTTTCTGTGTAGACTCTGCACATCTTTTAGTAGATTTATTCCTAGGTATGTGATTCTTGATGCTATTATAACTGGTGTCAATGAAAAAAGTCACATTCTAGTTGTTTATTTCTAGTGTATAGAAATGCAATTTTGATTTTTGTACATTGACCTTGAACCCAGATGCTTTAAGTCTAATAGCTTATCTGTAAGATATTCTACATACAAAATCATGTCCCCTGAAAATAATTAGTTTTGGTTCTTCCTTCCCAAAACTCATACTTTTATTTTTCTTGCTTTATTACACTACTTAGGACGTCTAGTACAATGGTCTCATGATAGTGATAAGAGCAAACACTTTTGTCTTCTTTCCAGTTTCTGGGGGTAAGTTTCAATGTTTCATCAGTAATTATGATCATTGCTGGTATGTGTGTGTGTGTGTGTGTGTGTGTGTGTGTGTATGTGTGTATGTGTATATTCTTTGTCAAATCAAGGAAATTCTCTTCTAGTTCTAATTTGTTAATTTTTCATTATAGATGAATGCTTAATTTTATTAAATTCATTTTCTGCATCTGCTATAATGATTGCAGGTTTTTTCCTTTATTTTGTCAATGTAGTCAATTACATTGGCTGATCTTTAAATGTTATACTAACATTGGATTCTTAAACCCCGTGGAGATGTGATGCACTTGCCTTTTTCTTTCATACCAGATTCGGTTTGCTGCCATTTTATTGGGTAAATTGGTATCCAAATTAATGAGAGAGATAGGCCTGTAATTTTTCTTTTTCATAATGCTCTTATCAGATGTTGGTGTCAAGATTATATTGGTTTCGAAAAACAAATTGAGAGAGTGGTTTCTCTTTTGCTAGGCTTTGAAAAAGATTGAGCAAGATAGGCATCATTTCTTCCTTAAATGTTCAGTAGAATTCACTAAGGAAGTCATTTAGACATTGAGTTTTCCCTGGGGGATGTCTTTGAACTACATGTTTAATTTCTTTAATACACATCAAACTTTTCAGATTTTCTATTTCTTCTTGAGTCAGTTTTGTATGTTTCAATGAATCTGCTTGTTCCACCTAAATTCTCCAGATGTATTGACATGAAGTTGTTCAAAATACCATCTTCTTAATGTCTAAAATGTCTACATCAATGATCTTTTTAGGTTGCTGTTCCTGGTATTGTCGCCTCCCTGTTTCTATCTCCATTTATATATTTTGTTAGATTTTTCAAAAAGCCAACTTCAGGCTGTGTTTATTTTCTACTGTATTTGCTTCACGTTTAGCTGGTTTATGCTCTTACCTTTATTCTTCTTTCTTTTTCTGCTGTCTCTAATTTGCTATTTAAACCTACATATTGAATTCTTAAGTTCTGTTATACTTTTCATTTCTTTGGGCTCAACTTTTTTTTTTTTTTTTTTTTTTGGCGGTACGCAGGCCTCTCACTGTTGTGGCCTCTCCCGTTGTGGAGCACAGGCTCCTGACGCGCAGGCTCAGCAGCCATGGCTCACGGGCCCAGCCGCTCCGCGGCATGTGGGATCCTCCTGGACTGGGGCACGAACCCGTGTCCCCTGCATCGGCAGGTGGACTCTCAACCACTGTGCCACCAGGGAAGCCCTAAACTTACTTTTTGTTTTGGGGTTCTTGATATGAGTATTTAGGGCATTAGTTCTCAGATTAACTTCTGTGAACCCTGGGGGTACCCAGGAAATTTAGGATCCCAATGAAGTAAAATATATTTTCATAATAATACTAAAGCAATATAATACAATATTCATTACCTTTTCTATGGTGTCGTTATTTTTATTGATGGTGTAAAAACAACAGTGAATAAAATTGTTGGTGCTGTAGCTTGAATTAGCGTAGCAGCACCAAAGTGTATTACTAGTCATTATATTCTTTGATGCCACATACTTACAAACAAAATGCTCATTTCACTTAAAAAGTATATTTGATGAGTGGTAAAAAATATTAATTAGATTTTTCTTTTAATAAATATTCTGTATGGCAAAATAAGAAATATGCATAAAGCATTTCTGCTGAATACTGAAGTCCAGTGATTGACTCAAAGAAAAGCACTTTTGTGATTGTGACACAAAGTGAAATAGCCCAGTTTTTCATGGATTGCTATTTTACTTGAAAAAATAACTGGCAGACAAGTTATGGTTATTCCAACTTGGGTATTTAGCAGACATTTTCCCAAAAGAAGAATAAAATGGGCCTGTCATTTCTAGAAAAATCACTGAGAGTATTTGTTGCCAATGATAAACTTCAAGCTTTTAAGCAAAATTGAAAATTTTGGAAGACCTGCATTCACCAACTATTGATCCACCATGCTGGTTTGCCTAGAACTGTGGGGTTTCCGATGCAGGAATTTCGGTGCTAAAGTTGGAATAGTCCCAGTCAAACTGGGAAGGTTGGTCCCACTGACTGTGAACTTGATACCTTACCTATACTTTGAGACTTTTATAATGTGATAGGTAGAGACATTAATGAGTATAATTTAAAAATATTGTATAAGGATAATGTGTTGATGTTTGCAAGATCTACATAACTCAGTAAACTAATATTTTCCAAATGACCATTGCATAAGGTTATAAAATCATGTATGAGTGAAAGATCCACTCAATGTGTAAGACAGACAATGGATTTTAATGCAACAGAGTACAGAAAAGGCATTCACATGGGTTCAGATTTCACATTGCAATTAACCTTTAAGAAACTATACCCGCCAAATTTTGGTGTAGTATCAAAGAAGACCTACACAATTATCTGACAAGGCTATTAAAATACTTCTTTGTCCAACTACATAGCTATGTGAGGCTGAATTTTCTCTCTATACTTCAACCAAAACAAAATATCACAACAGATTGAAAACAGCTGCAAATATGAGAATACAGCTGTTTTCCATTAAGCCAGGCATTACAGAAATTTTCAAAAATGCAAAACAATGCCCAACTTTTCACTTAATATTTTGCTCTAGAAAATATAATTTTTTTCTAAAACAATGTTATCAATGTTAACATGTAATTGATTCATTATTGTTACTTAAAAAGAATTAATAAATATTTTTAAAAGTCTCAGTTTTAATTTAGAATATGGTAAATAATGATTGATATTATTCACATAAACAAAAGTTATTTGTGATCCTCAGTGATTTTTAAGACTACAAAGGTGTCCTGAGACCAAGAAGTTTAAGTGCCTTTGGCTTAGATCATAATTTTTCAGCCTCTACACATGTCCGATAAATGTATTTAAGGCTATACATTTCTTTCTAGGTATTACTTTATTTGCAAATTTTGGTATAACTTGTTTTTATTATTATTCAGTTTGGGGTTGACATATATACACTACTACGTATAAAATAGATAACTAATGAGAACCTGCTGTATAGCACAGGGCACTCTACTCAGTGCTCTGTGGTGACCTAAATGGGAAGGAAATCTAAAAAAGAGGGGATATATGTATACATATAACTGATTCACTTTGCTGAACAGCAAGAAACAAAGACAACATTGTAAAGCAACTATACTCCAATAAAAATTAATTGAAAACATTTTGTAATTTCCATTATGATTTCTTCTTCGATTATAGATTATTCAGAATTGTTGCTTAATTTCCAAACAATTAGGAAGGAATTTCTGGTTATCTTTTTTTTATTGATTTCTAGCTCAATTCTACTCTGATCATAGAACATATTATATATACTGAGACTTGGTTTATAATCCAACATAAATTCTATTTTAAGAAGAGTTTTGTGTGCACTTGTAAAGAATATGTACCCTGAAGTTGTTGGGTGTGGTATTCTATGTATGTCAAACAGGTCAAATTTGTTAACCGTTGCTTTTAAGTCTTCTATAAACTTTTTGATTTTTATTTTTTCTGATTATTCTATCTTCCACTGAGAGAACTGTATTAAAATCTCTAAGTAAATTTGTGGATTTCTATGGTTTTGCTTTTACTTCTGTTTGGTTTCTTTATATATTTTGGGACCATTTTATTAGGTGGAACACACTTAGGATTATTTTATCTTGTTGCTGAACTTTCCCTTTAGTCATTATAAAATCTCTTTCTTCGTTTCTAATAATATGTCTTGTCTTAGAGTCTACTTTGTCTGATATGAACATAGGTACAGGCGTCTTTTGGGGGCTGATGTTTGCATGGGATCTCTACTTTCATTCTTTTACCCTGAACTTGACTGTGTCTTTGCAAATAAAACACGCAGCATCTAGCATATACGTAAGCAGCACGTAGTTAGGCTTTAAAAAATTCATTTAAAAGATAATATGAGTCTTTCAATTGGTGTATTTACTCCATTTACATTCGATGTAAACTTTGGTGTAGGGATTATATTTGAAGTCTTATTCTTTAGTTTTTACTTGTTTTCTCTATTTGCCCTAACCTGATGCCAATTAATGTAGTAAAACATTATTCTTCAAATTTTCACTCTCTATCAGATTACTGGTTAAATGTTCTTTTTATTTTTTCTTTCATGGTTATTCTAGAGATTTTTGCTGAGCCTGGATGACTTGCACATTCTTGGCTTATTAGAGTCAACCTCAGATGAAATCTTTTATCATTTTTCCAACATTGCAAGGACTTTATAACACTTTAATTACATTTTTTTCTGTAGATTTCTTTGAGTAGTATGGGTATTTTAACAATATTATTCCTCCCAATTCATGAGCATGGAAGATCTTTCCATTTACTTGTGTCTTCTTTGATTTCTTTCATCAGTGTCTTATAGTTTTCAGTGTATTTCTTTCATCAATGTCTTATAGTTTTCAGTGTACAGGTCTTTCACCTCCTTGGTTAAATTTACTCCTAAGTATTTTATTCTTTTTGGTATACTTATAAATCGTGTTGTTTTTTAAATTTCTCTTTCTTATAGTTTGTTATTAGTATATAGAAATACTGTATAGTATATACAGATTTCTGTGTATTGATTTTGTATCCCGCAACTTCACTGAATTCATGTATTAATCCTAATAGTTTTTTGGTGGTGTCTTTAGGGTTTTCTATATATCATGTCATCTGCAAATAGTGAGTTTTACTTCTTCCTTTTTAAACTGAATGTCTTTTATTTATTTTTCTCACCTAATTACTCTGGCTAGGAGTTCCAAAACTATGTTGAGTAAATGTGGTGACAGTAGGTATCCTTGTCTTTGTCCTGGTTTTAGAGGAAAAGCTTTTAGCGTTTCACTGCTGAGAATGATGTTAGTTGTGTTACCCTTGCTAATGGTCTTTGCTTCTTTCTGCACTATGTGAATCTACTTATTACCATTTTTTTGCCTTAATAATTTGCTTTAATATTTCTTTTAGTATGGGTGTACTGTAAATAAATATTCTCATTTTTCAAATGTCATGTGTTGTCCATTTTCAAAAGATATTTCAATGAGCATAAATTCCTAAATTAGCTATTAGTTTCTTCTAGCATTTTAAAGATTTCTCTCCATTGTCTTCTGGCTTTCTTCATTTCTTTTGAGAAAGTAGTTGTCCATCTGATTATTTTTCCTTTGTTTATCCTTGGCTGCTTCTGCTATGAAACATTTTTTCCTGTCTTTGATTTTCAGTTTTAGTATGAAGTGGCTTTTGTGTTTATCCTTTTTGGGGCTTTGTAGAACATCTTGAAATTCTTCTGTCAGAGCTGGAAAATTCTCACCCACCATCTCTTCAAATGATGCTTTTTGTCTAACCTTTCCAGTTAACCATATGCTAGGTTTCTTTACCCTGTCTCATGTATCTCTTACGTTTTCCTGTGCCAATTCTGGATCTTTCATATTGACCTGTCATCATTTCACTTATCATCTCTTCTGCTGTGTCTAACCTTCAGGTAAATCCACTGATTAAATTCTCAAGTTCTGTTTTGTATTTCACTATGATTCTTTCTTCTAGATTCCAGTTTTCTGATGAAATTCTCTATTTTTCATTAATTTTCTTAAATATATTTATTATAATTCAAGTTCATATCTGATTACTCTAGTATCTCGATCACCCGTGAGCCTATTCCCGTCATCAATTGTTTCTCTTGATTTTCATCATTTATTCCTATTGCATGTCTCACTTGATAAGTTTGTACTTGAACGTCAAGACCTCATATAAAAAGAGTAAAGCCAGTGGATGATGTTGTCATTTTCTTCTTGAGGGGGAATAGAGTAGGGGAAGATGACCTTGACCTTACCTAGGCTTGGGTTCCAGCTGTGGAAAGGGTGACCTACTTATGGTTTGCCCTTATTCCTGGGCTACAGTGTTTCAGGAGTTTCAGCCGAGAACCGGCAGTACTTACCAGGGCCCTCCTCCTTAGTGGGCTCTGAGCTTCCATTTTTTTCTCGCCAGGACTCTGCGCCTGCCAAAATCCCTGCTTAGATTTTAAGCCTCTTAGCAGCTGCTTTGCTCTTGGTGTCTCCTCCTTTGCCCTGTGCTTGCATTCATTGCTCAGCATTGACAAATGCCCTGGGGAGAACTGGGTGTGGAATAACAGGGGTTATTCTCTTGGGGTTTCCTTTACGCTAGAATCTTGGCCTCTCATTTTCTGGCGGCACTGCATTCCAATTGTTGTCTTCTCAGCCCATTGAGATTTTTCTGGGCTACCACTTTCTTTCAACTCTATTTCCTATGCTGTAAATTGGCAAATATCCCAGTGGGAAAAAAAGCACCAGTGAACGGAAGACTCACCCCACTGCTTTTCCCTTCCCTCGGAGATTTCGAACCCTCCAGTCCTGGCTGTCTTGATTGGTTTCCAGTGTCCTCAAGCAGATTTTTTTCTATCCAGCTTTTATAGTTGTTCTCAATAGCAGGGTCACGTCACTGCTACAGGCTCCTCTGTCTTAGCCAGAAAGATTCACTTTTTTATAAGGGGTTTCCTAATATCCCTTCAAAGTTTGCTTTGCACTCAGTCCTAGGGGCTACCACTGGACTCGGAATGTTCTTGGGGGAAGAGTGAGCTGGATTTGCTCTGGGGCTTGATCCCTGAGGAGGTGTCATATCTTGTTTGTTTTTCTGGGGATTTTGTTTTACTGATTGAAATATCCGTTGATATCCTTAAAATGCCAAGTTAGGGGTTACATTTGTCTCTCAAACAGGGGCTGGGCATGTGGGCGTCACAGCCTCCATCTTGGAGGGAGAAAGACAAAATGCAAGCATTTCCTCTTGAACGAATTGGATCTGGAGATACTGGATACACAGGCTCTGGCTTAGATGGGCATTTGGTAGGGGTGCCAGTCAGATGTGTGTTGGCTTTCACAGCGGCCCAGAGGCCTCGTCTTTTCTTTAGACTGGCCAACCTATATTCCAGGCTGCTTCTGGGTAAAGCCCCATGCTTAATGCTGCCCACATGGAGACAAAGAGAAAGTGGTGTCCTCGGGAAACCGACGTCTTTGGTTCCAGGCTCATCTGAGAGGCCCGCTTGGTCTGAACGGTGCAGCATCTCAGTTATCTGCCTCAGGTTTTAGCTGTCAAAACAAACCAGTTCTGGGCCATTACTCCACAGTGCCAGCCAGAATTATGATCCTGGTGGTTTCTCCCCATATCCCTGGCTCCCAAACAAATCGGCCCCAGAGCTTTGCTTCTGTCTGACCCTGAGCATTTTAGAGCTGGAGTTTACTTACACCAGCCAAAGTTACCATAATAACAAAGCCCTTTGCTTATTTTCCAGCGTTGTCTATTCTTTCTCCTGGCTCAGGGGCTGGGTTGTGGTTGGCTTCATTCCACAGCCCTCTTTCATCTTGCGTTCCTGGCACTGAGTGCTGGAACAAAGTTGAAGTTGCCACTTAAATTTAGGAAGCTAGGACATATGAAACGAGGACTGGTTCCCTTGGAAAATATCTATTTTGCCTAGTTTACAACCTGAAGGTACTGGCTAAAGGGGCATTAAGCTCATGGCACCATTGAAGGTGGGGGGCTCAGACAACTTCTCTTCTATGGACACCTTTGGCATTTGGCTGGTCTCAGGACCCCCTTCTCAAATGATTTTTAAAAATCTATGAAATGAAACCAAATATTGTTGAAATAACCAAAATTAAGTTTTCAAATATTGACAAAAACATATGGATGGTACAGACACTATAGTAAATGTATGTTATGTGCTCCTTTAACACATTAGTGACCTGGTCTGGTGGAGGGGTGGTCAACACTCTTTGTAGAAGGGATGCTGAGGATTACTGACATTCCATGTCGCGTTGTGTTTGTAGCAGATGTCTCAAAGCATCTCTTGATTTCTATCCTTACTGCTAATAGCACCGTGGTCTGTTGCCTGCATTCAGAATTAAAGATATGCCACATTTCAGTAATTTTTCCCATCCAAGTTTATGAATCTTTGAATTCTCTCCAGGTTAAAGTGCACGTAAGGATTGCCCTGTGCCTCTGAAGCCCGAGGAAGGCGCATCCGTGTCCACACGTAGAACAGAACCAGGTCAGGCTGGTCTTGCGGTGTCTTAACACTGAGCTGGTCCCATTTCCTCCTGAGCCCGAAGAGCAAACTGAATTCATCCAGCATTTATCGAGCAGCTACTACTGTTATGCCCTGTGCATGTTGGTCCACGTCACCGGGTGCCCCCTGGGCCCTCGGGTCCCAGCTCCTCTGCACAGACGGGGAGCGAGGTGCTGTCTGAAGGTCCAGGCGGCGCCCCTGGGGTCCCGTTCATCACAGTCACTCTCCCTGAAGAGCAGCCGCGTCGATGTCACTGTCAGCCTGGGAGAGCTGGTAATGGTCATACTATTGAAAACCAGTGACAGCAACTCATTTCCTGCTGTGCACTTACACACACACACACACACACACACACACACACGCGGAGGAAAAAGTAGGGACTGGTCTGAAGAGAGGCTGAAAATTAGATGGACTCCGAGGTTCAGCCCTGCACATCTGGAGGTCCCCCTTGAGAGAGGGGGCAGCAGAGGTAGATCTACAAGCCAATGGTCAGCCAGGAGCCTCTGCTCAGGACTTAAATGCAGGTCTTGCTGGAAAAGCCCCCAGACTTTTGGGACAAGCAGCCAAAGTATTTAGGACTTGCAGGCCTCCAGGATGTGACCAGGAGCAACATGCATGGAACTTGGTGGCAGCCATGAAGCCAGGGCTGGTAGAGGCCTCTGGATCCAGAGAAGCCAACACAGGAATGCAGGGGGTTGGGGGCGGCAGAGGTTGACCACAGACCCTGGACAGGAGTGGATACCCAACCTGTGAGCCATCTGGAGTGGGGACAGGGCCACCGGCAGGCTGCCACAACGCTCATTCTAAGGGAAATGTGCCATTTAGCCGATATTTCCTTATTTCTAATTTTTGTAACGAAAAAGGCCACTTGCAACCATAGTAAAGAAAATAAAATATCAACAACAGCAGCAGCAGTGATAGCGATAACCTCACCACCTGAGCCCACCCCTGAAATTGTAGGTCCGGAGTAAGAGTCATATAGACACAGGCCATGGGACTCAATACGGAAGAGTCACCAATGCAACTAACCAAGCTGTCGGATAGATGCCGTTGCTTGTCCTCTGTTGGCCAAGATGCTTCCCTGGCTCCCTGGAAGGGAGGCCAGAATTTAGAGTTTGGTGTGGGACTCCTGAGCATGGCAGTGGGAGAGCTGGCACCTAGCCTTGGACCACACGTTCCACCTCTGACCACCTCTTGCACTTTGGGGACCTTACACACGAATTCTGCCCCCTCACATGCATCCACAGTGGCCCCTGGGCTAGGCTTGGAGCCTCTAACTGGACGTGCCTTCAACAGGGCAGGTCACAGAGGAGACGGGCTGGGGTCAGCCAGGGGCCACGAACTCCAGGTGAGCTTATACCCTGGGGTCTTCTTGACCTTGTCTTATGAGCAGGTGAGGAGCCAGAGCAGGAGCTTGTGAAGTTCAGGGTGCAGGGCACGAGCCCCTCTTTCCTCACCCGAGGAGGTACCAGCATCACACGACGCACCTATGCTCATTTGCCCACAGAAACCTCCAACCCTCCTCCACGTGCACAGGTGCTTTTACAAGGTTGAAATTGGTGCATATGTCAGCTGGATTATTTTCTCACTTTCCATTGTATCACAAGTATTTCCTTTGCATCTAAATAGTCCTCCTGGATAAAATACTTTGTTTTATTGCCCTAGAAATACGTAATCATTGTAGATGAATAAGAAAATACAGAGAATTATGAAAAAAAGAATGACTGTATTGTCCCAGAATCCATAGATAGGCACTATTAACATTTTGTATATTTCCTTTCAGAACGTTTATGATACATATTCATATATATTTTTCTTTTCAAAAACAGGATTTTCCTGTAAGTGTTGTTTTGTAGCTTGCTTTTTCCGCATTTACTGTATCTCAAATTTTCCCAGGTGAATGCATGTATTTCTCCAACATTTTTCTTAATGGCACCTAGTATTTCTTCGTATGGCTAAACAACAACAACAAGGGTAATAATATAATACAAACCAGCTCTGTGCCAGAGCTCGTTGGATTGAGTCCTCACAGGATTTCTGAGAGATGAGGATTGTGGCCCTCACTCTTAGGATACAAAGTTTCTGAATTTTATGAATAATACTGTGTTGAACTTAATTATTTACTGTATGACCTTAGTAAACTAATCCTTGAACTTAATTTAGTTTTCCTTCAGAATAATCCCTAGGAATGGAACCACAGGGTCAAAGACCGTGCATATTTTAAATAAACTTTACGTGCATTGCCGAATTTCCCTCTAGAAAGCTTTCAGCAAATTAAAGTTTCACCTAGCAACACGAGAATGGCCCTTCCCTTTGACCAGTTTAATGAGGACCCTGATACCATCACTAAAAAGCAAAGAAAAACAAAAGAAACAGATGAAACCCTACTGAGTTAACAACAGAGACACAATAAGAACCCTGGATAATTGGCTACCTGTGACTCTGGGTGATCTAGCTCGCTATTTCAGAACTTTACTAACCATTCATATTTCTCTTCTGGGAATCACCTTGCCAGGTTATTTGCCCACTTTTCCGTTCATCTTTTTCTTATTGATTTGTGAATATTCCTTTTTATCTTAAGGCAAATAACCATGAGCTAGTCATAGATTGATATTTAGCAAACGTTTTCTCTCAGTTGGCTTCCATTTTAATTGTATATTAGGCATGTCCCCTTTTAGCAGTTTTTTAAATTTTTATTTACACAAATCTTTAATAATTTCTTCTGTTTCCTTATTTAGGTCTTGTGCTTGGAAAGGCCTTTCTCACACTAAACTTGTATATTTTTAAAAATCATGTATATTTATTACTTGTCCTTACATGTTATTTTTCACTTACTTTTTATTTTCATTTGGAATTTATTTGTTGTGAGATATGAGATAAGGATTTAGATTAATTTTTTAATAATTTAGCACCAGGCACTGAATAATCTTTCTCTCCTGCATCCATTTGGCGTCACGTGCTTTCTTAATTATCTCAGGACTTTCATTTCCAGTCTAAGTCCCTTGCCTGGCTGTGGTCTGGATTTCCTGGAGTCACATAGTGTGCTGTGTGCGATGTGATAGTAGTACATGTTGATACGTGAAAGTGGAATTCTTCCCCATTACTCGTATTTTTCAAGATTTCCTTGTTTTGTTGGGGTAGGGATTCTTGAAGATGAAGTATAATTTTTACTACTGTCAGCTGCACGCCATTCATTAATACATTAATATTGTAAAGCAACATCTAATAGTAGTGTGAGCTTCTCTAGATTTTTCTAGAAGGAAGATATTTGAATAGCTAGCTTTTGCTCTAGTTGCATTACCACTGCACAATATGTTCTTTGGTTTAATATTTGGGGGAAATAGTCTCATCCTTTTCTTCATATTAAGCTGTCAAGCCAAATTTTCCTCCTTTTGTCCATCCGTGAAAGTGGCCTTTGCCTTCCTCACCTTGTCACCAGCATCCTCACTGTCTGGGTGCAGTTTTGACCCCCACTTCTCCTCATGGCTTTAAATCAGAACTAAATCCAGGTGAATCCCAGGTTCTTTCTGAGACTGTCAGTGATCAGGAGTCTGTTTTGAATTTTCTGTTTAGAGCTGCACGTCCATCTTGAATACTCGCCACATTGTACAAGAGCCCAGATGCGCATGGGAACTCTAGCCTGGGGCCTTCCTGTGTCTTGGACTGAGTAAGGAGGCTGCCAGAGGGGCCCTCCTATCTTTTGTGTTTGCTTAATAAAAGCCTACGGAGAATTTGTTGAGAACAAGGAAGCATGGAAAGAAAAAGGATGCAGGAATTAGGAGCTCCATCCTCCCTTCATTCCCAGCCTCAAACCCTACCATGTCCCATGATCTTTGCCAGCTTAGAAATGAGCACGAAGTAAACTTTATATTTGAACTCAAAATTATTTGGGGCAGCAACAGGGGATGGAAAAGTCTAGCATCAGAGTGAACCCCAAGACCAGCAGTATGAGCGCTAAACCCCTGTGCTCCCACTGGGTGGGCACGTCTCCTCGACTTGGAGGGGTCACGCCCAGTGCCCCCACTACCCCCTTTAGCAGTTACTGCCCCAGCCTGCATGGATGCCAACATGGACACATCCCAAGCCCTCCTTGCCCGATGCTGGTCTCCCCCTGCTTAGCCCTGAGAGGCTGGAGTGGATGAGATGAGCTGCCTGCTGACACGTTTCTGGCCTTATCTGCACAGACCCGGGTGCAGGAAGGAGAAATGGGAACCATGCCCTCAGGATGGCGTGGCCTGGGCCTGCCTGCGAGTAACCGCTGAGCGCTCCAATCCCAGATGCCTGGAACAATCCACCACGCCCCTGTGTAATGGAGCCCATTTCAGCACGCCCCTCTCTGGCTGGTTTCAGAGGAGAATTGCTCCATGTTCCTACTGTTTTGCAAATGCATAAAAATGGCTAGAAATTTTGGTCACCACGTGAGTCCTTTTATTACAACGGAAAAGTAGGAAGGGTGTTTTTAGTTCAAACAAATAGTGTTGCAGACACAATATGTTACGTGAAGAAAAGCTAATTTTGTGTTATTAAATATAATCAGAAACACAACGTGAGGTTTGCGTGTTGACATGGTGTGCTAGGTATCTTAAAGTGGCTCGGCAGGCTGCCTTGTTTGCACACTGCTTAAACTTTCTCATTGATGAGATTTTGCATGATAACTAGAATATTAAAAATATATGAAAAGTGGCCACATGCTTCTCAGCAAACGCAAGCCCAGGTTACTGGGAGGTAGCTCCCCTTAACAGAGATGCAGGTTGCAAAGCCTCAGCGGCCACTCCAAGGCTCTGAGGGATCAGGGCTGAGCTGCAGGCTTGCTCTCTGCCTCTCGGTGTCCTGGGCTGCCCACACTGAAGCCCTGTCAGCATGCAACAGTGCTGTTAGGCATGGTGGTGGAGAAACACTCTTTGATCCTAACAGCTATTCCTTGGGTGGCAAAGCTGTAACTGCCTGTCACTGAGTCCCTGCCACATCATAGGCCCGGCCACTTTCTCCCTTCTCTCTCCACCATGCCACTCTGGAAGGTTCTGGAAGGTTCATAAGAAGACTGGAGCAGGTGGCTACATAGGTAGCTTTTTATGGATGTGGGGACTTGCACTCATTTGTTTTCCTCAAATCAAGGGACAGAAAACATTTTGCTCTCAGACAAATGAGTCTACTGTCCATTACCCTAGGTGCTTTTTTAAACAGTAAGAGATGCTTTGAGCAGAACATTTTAAAGACAGATATGACACTCACTTACCTTGACCACAGGACACACCCAGCCCTGCTCCTGAGAGATGCCTAATCTTGGGCAACACAGCCTCCTGCTCTGTCTGTTGAGGGGCATTGCTTAAATACAGAAGAAAGGAAAAAGAAGTGGAAAGGGAAGGAAAAAACTTGTCCTCCATTAACCAAAGGATCACTTGGAATTGATGATGTGCACATTGGAGGTAGCACTGATTTACAGCATCAGTTGTTTCTTCTCCTTGACTCTATGGTTTGATGTAGTGAAAACAACCTGCTGAGTGACGGGGGAAGCCCTGCCATCCTGTAGGATATGGTGGCGGAGTGGACACTCCATCCTTCTAAAAGTTTATATGACACATAGCTGATACACCCAGACGTGCCATTATTTTCACAGCGTATTAGTTAGGATAGGCCAAGTTTTGCTGATGTAACAAAACCCCAAAGCTTATTTTCATCCATGCAAAGCATGCTCTGGGTGGCAACCCCCGTTGGCTGTCCTCCACCTGGTGGCTCAGTAATCCAGGCTGCTCCCACGTTGTGCCATTCCCATCTCAACACATGGCTACCAGGTCACAACAGCAGGACCAGAGAGAGAGCACTAAAACCTCCCCTTCACTCTCCTGGGCTTTGGCCCACAGACCACCTGCTAGAACCAGTAACGTGGTCCCAACCTGTAGCTGCAGGAAGCCTGGGATGTGTAACCCTCTTGCACATCCTGGAAGAGGGGCATGACATGGGACTTGGTGAACAGGAGGCATTTAATTTTTATTTAATAGAGGGAAACATGTAGATGGTAATAACTTGTCCAGAAGGAATGAGGATGGAAAGCAGTACTCCCTACCCTGCCCCTTCCACTCCATTCTGCTCCCTAGATGTAACTTTCCTGTTCTCCCTGCTCTGGTTGGCCTTCATAATTGAAGGTAATGTGCTTATAACTCTAGTATTTGTTTTTTGGATGTATACAATATGAATTTATACTTTTGTAGAAGATAAGGATTTTACTTATACTCAGGGGACATATTGAAAGTCTTTGACAACAGGTGCACCCAGGCATTAGTTAACAGGTGTGGGCGCTGTCCAAGGTGCTGGGGTAGGTTCCACAGGTGTGCTGCGACACCAGCTGTTAACCGTTTAGTTGCTAAATCGGGGGGATGGAATCCAATGGAAGGACTGGTGGAGGGAGGTGATGGGGAGGGGAAGAGACAGGAGCAGTGACTCTTCCCCAAGCTCTGTGGAACCATTTCAATACTTTAAGAGTGATTACAGCCTTGCTGCACCTGGATGTCAACCCTGTGTATACCAATCTCACTAACTTATCCCTATGTTTGATATCACCATTAATATTGTTTCAGTTGGTTACATTTTTAATTTAAATAATGTGTCTAATGCTCTAGTTTTGGTTCTTTAGTCTTGAGCAGTGTGTCTGTTACATTATGAAATGAATATACTAGCACTCCAGTCTTTCTGTTTTTTTATTTTAATTCATCATTTAAGGCAAATGAAAGTTTGTCAGGTATGGTTTCTTCTAGATAAATTCACACACCATGTGAAATTATTCCTGCAGCAGGGGTGGGGACAGAAAAGACTCTGATTCTGACCAAGATCCCAACAATGTGGCTCCTGCCTTCCTCTGGACCAATATAGGAATCGTCCAGCCTCAGCTCGTAGCTGGTATTCTTGCCCCTTGGGTGACTAATTTTTATTCTGGGTCTAGTCTCACTGTGTTCTGGGCTTAAATAGAAGGCTCCGTTCAAAGAGCCGAGCCTAGCTCACACCAATACAGCATCTGGAGAGAGATGGAGTCTTGACAATCAGGAGGCCTTGAAGAAGGACGTCCTTCCCCACCTGTACCAGCTTCCTGTTGCTGCAGTAACAAATTACCTCAAATTTAGAGACTTAAAACAAGGCAGATTTATAGTCTTACAGTTCTGGAGTTCAGAAACTCAAAATCAGTCTCACTGGACTAAAGTCAAGGTGAACGGGACTGGCTCCTTCTGGATACTCCCGGGGAGAGATATTTTCCTAGCCTTCTCCAGCTTCCAGAGGCTGCTGCATCCTTTGGCTCATGTCCCCTTCCTCAATCACTCCACCTCTGGCTTCCCTCCTCGCCTCTTCTACTTCTCATTCTGATCCTGCCTCCTTCCGAGAAGGACCCCTGGGATTGCGCCAAGGGCTCACCTGAATAATCCAGGGTAATCTCCCCACACAGGTCTTTAATTTAATCCCACTAGCAAAGTCCCATTTACCATGTAAGGTGGTATATTTACACGTTCTGGGGAACAGGAGGGGGACATTTTGGGAGGCTTTTTCAGGGTCTCACAAGACTGGAACAAGAGTAGTGGAGTTAAGGGAAGGGATGGGGTAGACCTGTTGGAAGGCAGTGATTAGTTGGGTGCAGCCTGAGCTGAGCATCATCAGTCTGACTCCAGGAAGGGCAGATGGAAGCAGTCACGGGCCAGAGGTTAGTGACTAGCTGAAAACAGAGTGAGATTTCAAATCTGGGCCCTTTGGTACAGCTGAGAAGGGAGAGCTCTTAGGTACTTCGGGGACGAGCTGGTGGACACAGTCAAGGTGATCAGGTGCAGAGCGAGGACAGGCCAGTCCATCCCAACCCCATCCAGGCCCAGCAGAACCTATTGATCCCTGGCTGGAAACAGGCATTCCAGTGAACGAAGCTGAGGTTTCCTGTTAGTTTCCCTCCAAGAAGTGCACTTGCTGTAGTTTTTCATAATTATCTGAGCAAAGATTTGTTTCAGGGGGAGATGGGGTATGGGAGATGAGCTCATTTAAGATGATTCCCCGAGGTGGCCTTAGAAATAACAGGCGCAGCAATAATTGCTTTTGGATTTATTTATATCTCTGAAAATTCCAGGCATTTAAGGCAAATTAGGGATAAATTCCCAGGTTTTAGGTAATTTTCCTAGGTTCATACAGCACTCATATTCTAGATTCCTTTATTGTGGTGGGCAGAATTCTAAGATGCCCCACCAAATTCCCAACCCCTGGGGCCTATCCTCCCCCTCTCCCCCGCCCTGTATAACCCCCTCCTTGAAGTACGGGCAGGACCTGTGAATGGAATGGGATGCTGCTTCATGATTTGATTACAGTTTTTGGTAAAGATGGAACTTTCCTGCAGATGTAATCAACTCCCCAGTCAGCTTCACTTTGAATGAATTCCAGGGAGATTCTCCTGCGTGGGCCCGAGTGACTCAGATAAAAGACCTTTAAAGAGGGACTGGGTCCTTCCTGTTGGCTTTGAGGAAGTAAGCGTGTCATGTTGTTAGAGGGTCCCTAAGAAGGTCATCACAGGGTGAGGGTGCTCTGGGACCCGAGAACAGCCCATGGCTGACAACCAGCAAGAAAGTAGGAGCTCAGTCCTAAAACCACAAGGAACAACCCAACAACCACATGAGCTTAGGAGAGGTCCCCAACCTCCAGAAACACGCAGCCCCCCTGACACCTTGACTGCAGCCTGAGACCCTGAGCAGAGACCCCAGCTAAGCTCTGGTTGGACTCCTGACCCATGGAAACTGTGAGCTCGTAAATGTGTATTGTTTTAAGTGGCTAAATTTGTGGTGACTTTTTATGCATCAATGGAAAAATAGCACACTTATGTAATAGTAGGTATGTGCAAGTCAACGTGTGCATTTCCAGGCTGGTTGATTTCACTGGACCTGGGAGGACTCATGGCTCTGCGGATTTGAGGGAGAGTCACAAGGGTTTACACCTCCCGGGGCCGGTGAACCTGCATGTCTTCGTGGAGAATCTGAGCAATCCCACAGAAGACCAAACGGGACTTGAACTGAAAATGTTCCAGGGTCTCAGAAGGGACTCTGATGAGACTTTCACCAAGAAAAACTTTCCACTTTTAAATACTATTGTCTTGATTGCACATTTTTATTCATCATGAACACGTGTTTTTTTTGCCAAAACAAAGAACAAAAGTCCTCTTTACAAGGTAAAATCGGTCTTCTATATTTCAGCCAAGCCAGGGGTCTCCTAGTCCCTACACTGATAATAATAAGATCCCAGATTTCAAAGAAAGCTGGTTATTGGTGGCCTACTTTTTTCAACGTGGTAGCATGTCAATAAATTGGAGAATATTTTAGTTTGTAGATTTCCCCAAGCATTCTGGAGAAATCCTTAGACAATTTGCCATATAAACTGAGTTAATTGCTTTATGGAGTAGAGCTATGTCAACTATTTAGATATACCATATGACAGACATTCATAAATACAAGACAGACATATTTGTTGATACAGTGATGTGTAAGATAATTATTTTTATTATGTGAATTTCCGAGTTGAAATCAAGATAATCTCAGTTGTACTACTGACTGGCATGGCCTTAACTAGTTGTCAGAAGAACAAGAAGGGAAAGCTCTGGGTGATTTTCTGATTTTTCTCAGTTCTTCCTCATGCCTGGAATGTAAATCTCAGGGCACCATAAAATTGATTAAAAAAATGTAAGTTTAAATTATTTTTTATTTTAAGTCGGGTAGGAGGATAATAGAAAAAGATCATCAAAAACAATGAGAAGAAATAATTGTTAATTTCTACAGTACCTTGAAACAGAAGCCCAAGAGAATAAATGGAATAAAGATACTATTAAAATTTCGTCTTTTATTATATCTTCTCTGCCAGAGTAATTGTTGCTGTGTCCAATATATGCAGGGGACAATTTACTAGCTGTTTTCTATTAGTTTCTAACATTAACATATACAGAAATAAAATGAATAGCAAGCTTTCTTTGCTTAATTAAATGACTGACAAGGCATAGAGATGTTGCTGGACCGACTCTTGTACATAATATCTAAAGGCTGGGGGAACCGAATAGAAATACCATAAGCAATGCGAACTTCCTTCTTTATTAAGTGAATATTGATGCAATATTATAGATTATTTTTCAGGCCACTGCATAAGAAGGGGCACGTGGCTTTTTTTTTTCCTGCAAGAATTATATATTAGTATTCAGAAGGAAAAAAAATCCTAATGTATCATTTACACACAGAATTAAAGGTTTCCGTAGATTCTTTCCTCTGTGAAATCACGTGCTCTTCACGGGGTCTCTTCAGTTTGGATTTTTAAATGGTACGATGGTGTGGAATGATAAGATACAAGAAATGATTGGAGACACTGGCTTGTTCCAAACCCTGGAATTCCTCCATGATTTTTCTAGAAATAGAAAATTGATCTCATTAGGATCTTCAGGTGTATTCAAAGCTGGGTCAGCTCAGGAAGCCATGTTAACTAGCCCCACGCAAAATTAATAATAGTGTCCTTTTCTTCTGAGAGCAGGCTATGTGCTATTTCCCCTCTGTGTGTCTGTCTGTCTCCAACCGCCCCACATACACATATGTGTATGTATACGTGTGTATACAAACACACACACACACCATATATATATGTGTATATATATATATATATATATATATATAATTACTCAGTCCAAGAAGAGCCCTTTGAGGTGGGCACTGTTAACGTCTCCGTTTTATAGATGGGAAACAGAGGCACAGCAGCTCGACGCCAGCAAACGCCTCCAGGCATGCTGAGATAGAATGGGGAAACTGAGCCTGGATCAGGTGACTAAGGGGTTTACTCACTCGGCAGGCATTTACTTCGCACCTACTGTATACCACACACTCTTGTAGGTACTGGGGACGTACGGTGAACACAATAAGCACGGTCCATGCCCTCATGGAGCCAACATTCCAGATTATTGTTAAAGATTTATTCCCTAGTATGAAATGACTAACACTACCACCCCAGCCAAACTCAGCAAGTTAATTACATCTCAGGGAGGTTAATTAGGGATCCCAGGAAAATACATGATTGAGCTGCAAGTCAGTGTGGGGAGGCTCTGGGACTTGGTGAAGCAGTCTCTAGTTCCGTGACTGTGTAGTGTGTTTGGGTGGGCATTGGTGGTAGGGCAGGTGCTGTGTGTGTTGGGATCTGGTTAACACATTTTTCCCTCCGCCCATTCATTCAAGGTGTGCATGACCCCTTCTGCTCTTTCCTGGTTCTCTGACTTGGAAACTGAAGATCAATGAATAAAATAAAGTGTGTTTATGGGTAAATTGACCACTGTTTGGTTTATCAGTCAATTGAGTAAAACCTCTCCCCACGTGGTTGTAAGAGTTTTTGCAGCAAGGGTTGGCTCAGGGCAGAGGCTTCATTTTATGACCCTAAAAATCAAGGACCTCCAGGAAGCAACCACTCAGGTCAGGCTGGGGGATCCTCGGGCCATCCCACGCTCCACATTTCATTGGAGCCACCAGTGGCATTTTCTGCACTCGCCATGATTTCTCTCCCAATTGCCTATCTGGTGGTACCTTAGCAGTCCGCACTGAAATGCAGACTCTGAAAGGTTTACAGTGGATGTATATAGCATCCCCAACCGCGCACGAACTCCTCAAAAGAACATTTGTGGCCGCGAAGATACAGTAATTCACATTTCTAATATTGCTAATAAAATTTAACAAATGGAAAACCAAAATGTCAAACAGGCAATAATACTGACGGTATTTCTCTTAGGCCGAGTAAAGAAAATCATAGTGACTTTAATTGGTTAGAATAATGAAAAGAAGAGAGAGAGAAAAAAAAACCTCCAGGAGTTACAGTGATTCAACCAGAGGGATAGTGAATATAATTTTATTAAAAGTAGGTGGTAAGAATGCAACATGCCTGGGAGAGGAGATATTTTAGAATCGTGTAATTGACTTGAATTAATTATGAGGGTGATGAATGGTGCTCACCTATGTAAATGAGGGCAGGCCTGAGATTCCAGCCAATGAAAGTGCAGCTGTGCTTTAGTGGACCATGGCATCGTATTTCAAGGAGTTCAAATTGTACGGGAAGAGGAGTGATATTTATGGAGTGCAAAGCATGGTGAGACTTTGTGGGAAACCACGGATATTCAGCTTGTCAGAAAACGTCTTAATATTTACTCCTGCAATCCCGAGACGGAAGCCCCCCGCCTCTAGAGGTTTCATTTACCCATTTTCCAGATAGAAAGCTCCATTCAATGCACTGAAGCCGCTGTGCTTTCTGGAACGTCATTGCAGATTTTTAGATGATTCCTCTGCATTACCAGCCCCGTGACACGCTTGGGAGAAAAT
The DNA here is from genome assembly GCF_059928025.1 of Delphinapterus leucas. NCBI lineage: Eukaryota > Metazoa > Chordata > Mammalia > Artiodactyla > Monodontidae > Delphinapterus > Delphinapterus leucas. Next base: position 83,682,245 of record NC_143144.1, on the reverse strand, counting down.
GCTGGTAATGATTCAGATCTCGCAGAATAATCCTCGTGTTGCAGTTTGTCGCAACTGGATTCGATGCAGCCAACATTTCCCTTGTTGGTGATTTTCCCTTAAAACTTTAAGCCCCATTGAGGGCCCGGCATTCACGGGCAAGAAATTGTGGATTTTCTTCAAAAAAAGGAAAACATAACTTAGGTTGCATGAACGTAATGCTTAACGGACAATAGCATCACGTGGAACACACTCATTCAGATGTTTCCAAGTGTCCAGAGGCCCCATGGTAGCTTCGCCAACAGCTGGGTCATAGGCTGCAGGTTTCTGTGTCACCTGGAAGGTGTGGTATGGACACAGTTTCACCAGTGAAGACGCTGATGATGGTGAAAAAACTTTGCTGTGCTTGGCGTTACAGGCTCCAGATTCTCCCATTATCCTAAACTCCGGCACCAGCTCCAGATGGGATTACCTTCGAAACAATATTCTTCTCCAGCTCTTTTGCCTATGGAGTGTCCAAGAGGTTGTTGTTATATGACAATTCAAGTCTTTTTTGTTTTTTTCTGTTTACAATGATGTTGCTAAAAGTCAAAACACAAATAAAATGGGAATGTGTCCAAATACCTAGAGGTTGATCCATGTTTCATATGTAGTATATCACATTAAGAAAGGTTAATTCTGTATTAAATGTAATGAGAGATACAATACAGGGCCTGTCACGCTGACGCGGGGTGGCGGGTACTACAACGCCGCTCAGCAGGAAGCCTTGTTATATTTTTTATACGTTACTAGATGTCTACTTAGAATTGATCAAACCTTTGCTTCCGAAACGTATATGCCAACACCTCCGCAACACACCATAAACTAGGCTCTCAGAAAATAATAATGATGCTTATCAGTCACTTGCCTTGAGTTTGCTTGTGAAAAACCTCCAGCTAGTGTGCTGTTGGAGCTCTTAAAACATAGATCTTTTTGCTGTACTGATAATTCACTCACAGTTTGAGATTGATGACTATGTGAAGTCCATAAAAGATGTTACCACTATATTTTGTTCTTATGATTTATTTTATCATGTTGTCAAGGTTTGCAGAAAACAAGAAACAAATCAATGAATGTCATGCTTAAATATTAAAGAAGGGCTGTAATAACGCATTTTTATTCAGATGCCTTATTCAATCTTGTGTCTCAGGAAAGAGCAGTGGCAACGAAGCTTTTATTTGAATTACTTTTGGAAAAATTAATTTAGGAGGACTGTTGAATTGTGAATGGCAAAAGGGAGCTAACCTTATTTGCTTAAATAGGAATATATGGTCGCAGGATTCCTCGGAAAAGCAGTTCTAACAAACCACAGGGAAGTGGATAGATTTTAAAGCATCAAGCACTTGGGTAGTGCACTTAACAAGTTCAAGCCTGTAGCGTGGATAGAAGGGTATTTGGAAAGAAGCAAAGGGATGAGACTTTGCTTCGGCGATGGAGGATGGATGCTCTGCGCTTTGCTTTTGAAACGAATCATTTCCTTCATCATTGTATGAAATCAAGATCACCATCTATTCCTAGGGCAGGCACTGTCTGTAAGCCTGGTATATCCCGGAATTGTTGGCCTTTCCCACACCTCATTAGATAACAAGCAGAGAAGAGCAGCTAAGTCTTGCTTTATTATTCTGAATTGGACTGGCTTTCTGAAAGGGGGACCTACCTGAGCAGATGTTGTTAACTGCATATTCAAACAATGCAAAGAATTGGAGACCATGCATTTCCAGGACATAAAAAAATATATACTCTGAACTCTAATTGTTTTTGAAATAGAGAAGAAGGTAAAAAATAATTCAGGAGACCTATGTCAAAAATGAGACTCCCAGGTCATTTCCCCAGATCAGTTTGCTTCAGCCTAAAATCCTTTCTGGAAACTCAGGTCTGAGCAGGTGTAAGGGATGAACAGATCCCACGACTGCCCGACAATCTGAGGTCCAAAATGCCTTTGGATTGTCAAAGAAAAAGTAATTAGATTCTGCATCCTTTCATGGTTAAGTGTATTTTATTGTATTTCTTTATATTCTTGTTTCTTGAAAATTAGTGATCAACACAAGGTATGTATGGTGATTCCAGATTAACATGAATATTCAATTAACCACAAGACCCCGCTCTTCGACCATTTTGAATAAACTGGAGTTTATTTGAATTTAGAAAACAGATAAATTAGGAGGTGATCATTTGCATTACAATAGGATTCTTCATTCTCAGGGAGGATTCCTTGTGGGATTCTTTTAAATAGAAAGCTCTCCAAGTACTTTGAAAAATATAATTTGATTTTTAAAAATTCTCTTCTCATGTAGTTGCTCAGGAACATGCCTACTGTATGAAAAGAGAGGCATATCTATTTAACTTGGTAATGAGAGAGCTTCATTGTAAATATTTTGGCCTTAAAAATATTCAGATGTAATAGCTGGAAATTCACACTCAGACGTTAAACTTAAGCTCCATCGCACGACCACGTTCCCTTGCTCTGGGTCAGCCCGAATACAAATTCATCGACATCCATTTACCTTCAACCACCTCTCACTCTGTCCGAGCCTGGACCAGAGGAGATGCTCTGAGGGGCAAATGAAACGCCTCGTGCGTGGACAGCTGCCGGGTGAAGGCTGTTTTCCCTTTAGTGCCCCAAGGAAGGAGCAAAAGCAGAGGGCATGGGACTCATGGGGCTAATTCTGGAGCCTCCAGGATTACTCAAGCTGCTTTGATGGTTTATCACAAAAGTTGCACGTGAATAGGAAAGGGCCTGGTCAGAATCCCACAAAACTGCTCTCTGTTACAGGAGGCAGCTGGCTCTGGGTGTGTGCGTGCGCGCATGCACGTGTGTGTGTGTGTGTGTGTGTGTGCATGTGCGCACTTAGTCACCTGGTACGGGGCTGCTCTGGTGTTTACATCACCTTGGTTGGTTACCTGGATGGCTGCTCTGGTGCTGAATACGACAGAGAACGGATTCTGAGTGGCGAGGAGGTCGTCGGATGGATGGGCCTGCAGAGGCAGCCCTGGGGCCGCAGGGAGGAAGTCTGTCCTCACCTCAGAAAATCGTGGTGGACAAAGCCGCTGGGTAGGGCCTGAGCAGCTGGTTATAAGCCTACCGTCCCTCTCTGTTCTCTCCTGGGTCCTAGGACGGCACCCTCAGCATCTCTCCCTCCTGGGGCCCAGTTTGCACAGGAGGCTCAGCCTGAACGGAACTCAGAGATGAACTCCCTTCCTTCCTGCCACATCTCCCAGGCCGTAGTAACACGTCTAATGGCCAAGATGGTCCTGAGTCAGGAAAGAGGAGAAACTCTAGGTAAGCAATGCTCATAAGGTTTTGAGAATTCCTGTGGGAAAGGAGCTCGACTGTCTGTCTCACATGCCTCGTGGATCTCCACAAAGGAGACACGCCACACAGAATGCTGAGGGCTATCCAGAGCAGCTCCTGCATGGAGGACTTGGCAGAACATACTTTGGAAAAAGCTGAGTGTGTATCTCTAGGAGGTGCGGAAAGCAATCTGATGAAACAGTCGTCCTGTGATGGGAATGTTCCGTTCTCTTTACTCTTCTTGGGATATTTGTATATACGTTAGTGAAGCTGTCAGCCAGAATGGATTTCTTAACTGGAGGAAGCTAAGACGTGGCAGAGAGGCTTTTAGGGGTAGCAGAACCTTCTGAAGTCCAGTTGTTTGGCCTCCATCCTCGGAGTTTCCGTGCAGTCTCTTCTTGCCAGCTGCCTTAGCTCTCCACTCTCTTTCTTGTTGGCCTGTTGTCCAGGGGCTCCGGCCATCGTTAGGTGACCTCAGGGTCGCCACCTGGACAGGAGATTCACTTCTTGAAGGTGAAACACGAGAAGGTATTTACATTTCTCTTCCACTGAAATAGCAGGGAGGTCCCGTGTCAGATGTGAGTGTCTTTCTAGATGACCAGCTCTTGGAGGGAAGCAGGAAGTCCTCTGTGTTTCCATTTCTTCTTCTGGTGCTACAGAACCTCTCATCACATATCAGCTGGGGCTGTAGGGTTGAGTGTGTGCTGTCTAGAACTGCATCCTGAGAGGATTTCAGTAGAACAGGGTACAGATGCTCTGGTCTCCAAGAAGATGCCGTCAAGACCTGTGTTCAGAAGCTCTTGGCGTGTTAGGTCCGTGTTCTCACCCAGTTTCGGCCTGTGTCCTCACCACCCAGGACTCAGACTGGCAAGCAACCTAATATTACTTCCCTTTCTGTGACCCCAGCTGGGGTGGTTAGAAACCGTATTTAGATTCTAACAGGATGGAGCTGACTTCTGTCAGGATGGTACTCGGCTACTTCTAATCAGAACGTTCGCAGCAAAACCTTGTTCTGAACTTACAAAAACGTGCTCTGGGTACTTTCCACCTTTCATAGAACGGGAGATTGTATTAGTCCTTTGCTCAGATCCTTAGGTCAAAGACTGAGACCCTTGAGTGGACGGCAATGTTAGTCAATTCACTGGTACTACAATCCACAAAAGAGTTAATAAATCCGCTGAATGTCCACGTCAGGCTCATCCAGGAGAGCGACCAGAGGCACTTGTCTCCTCCTGTTGCCACATGTGTTGGACCCTGCGGTGGTTCTGAAATCGGACCTGCCCAGGAGCTTGGAATTGGCGCCTGGGTCCCCACTTAACACAGCCTCCAGCTGGGGGACACCTCCCACACTCGGGGCCCTTACAGGGGCCGAGGACGCACCCAGCCTGGGGGCCACCACTTGTCCTTTGGTTTCCTGTGATGAGCTCAGGACTCTAGGAATGACCTGGAATTCATTCTATGCTTTATAAAAAAGAATGGTTTGCGGGCCTTGCGCACTGGGTGATGGAGACATATGTTCAGAGTACCAGGAGCCCGGGTCCCCGAGGCAGTTGAGGCCATGTCTAGCATTTGTTAGGGGCACGTGAGATCCAAGCCTCTAGGACTCTTGTCATGTCTACTCGGGACAGGTTCTCTGACCGTGGCTTTTGAAAGATCTGGATTTCCTTTGGTCGATTCTGTCATTCTTCAGATGGGGGCATTTCTTCAAGGGGATGACAGAAGACCACCTCAAAGCTCACTCTTTATTCGAGCAGTTGTTTCCTGAATTTTCGATAGGACGCCTCCCACCTCCTTTCCATGGGGACCCGTGACCTTCCTCAGGGTGGGTCTCGAGGAAAAGCCTCTGGAGATTAAAGAGCACAGATTTTGCACAAGATGCCAAGAGCAAAAGCAACAGAAAACCAGCAGCAAAGTACCCTGCTTGCCAGCACTCTCTGTATGGTGTGCTCCCTGAAATTCCCTGCAGACCCCCGTGCTCGTCCTCCCTGAGTCCTGACGGTCTGTCTGCAGACAGGCTGCGAGCACATGAGTGTCCCCAGAATCAGGGCCCTCTGGCCATGTGGCCTGGCCTCGGCGTTCCTCGTTTTCTGTTGCTCTGGTTTCCACGAGACTGGGTGGAAGTGAGCCCAGGTTTTCTTTTTAAGCAACAGACACGCCTTGTGATTCTTGTTGGCTGGGAGCGGGGACATGGTCCCCCACCAACTCCTCTTTTGATGGGAGGAGTGTGTGGGAAGGATCGGGCGACAGCTTAGCGACCTCGGGCCCCCTCTCCATGTACAGCCTCGCATTGCCACACTTGAGGGCTTCCAGATAATCTGGGGATTTGACCATAAGTAGGGGTGGGAGCCCACATGAGTTCAAGGCGGGCACTGCTCCAAGTGCACATTTAGGCCAAGGAGGTGCAGTTGTCTCCTGAGACCACTGAGGGGCCACTTTGTTGATATCACTGTGGCCCTGGCCAGCTTCTCTGGAAGAAACCTGTTTCCCCCACTTCCCATTGGCATCTGAGGGCTTCTTCCTGGGTGGTTATTGAAAGTCGCCCCCTAAGAATTTCTAGAAACTTCCTCCTCTCCACAGCCACAGGGCAGCAGCCACGGGACAGCTCTGTGCCTGGCTTCCTACCCGCTCTGCCAGCCCTGGGCAGGGCCTTGGAGCTCAGGTGCGGCACCTGCTCTCAGCACCTTTTCTTTCTCAGTCCCGTCTCATGGATGCGGACTTCTGGGCTGGGGTCAGCAAACTCCCCGCCTAAGAATTTACAAGACCTTGTGTCCTGGGGTATTTCTCTGGAAACACCCAGGTGCACATCTGGAGACCTCGTGCACACAGATGCACACGTGTGCACACACAGCCACGCCTGCACAACTAGATGTGCACTGCACGTGTGCACACAGACTCGGCCACGTGCACCCAAGCCAGTGCACCGGGCACATGTGCGCACACACACACCATGCTCACACTCCTGCCTCCGCCTAGTGAGTCATGGGTTCTTCAGTGGCTGCAGCTGCTCGGTGTGAGGTGGGGAGAATGACTCTCCACGTGAGCGTACCTTCTGTAAATGTACCGGGCGCTTCTTTCTATCGCCATCACACCATCCTGAATTCCAGCTGCTGAAGCTAACGCACAGGTAGGTGCTTCCAGGATGCAGTCCGAGCCCACATCCTGGTGCTTATTCTGAGCAAACAGTTTCAGGTCTCCCCTGGATGAAATTGGCATGCAACAGAGTAACGTAGGGGCCTCTCTCTAAAATACCAGCTGGAGTAGTTTCTTCCCTGCTTGGAGTTCCAGCAAAACAGGCTCTGTGTCCTTCTCAGCTGTTTCACGGGCAGATGTAGTCGTTGACTAAAGAAAATAAAACAGCCTGGTGTCTACAGCCTGGAGAGGAGGGAGGGGAGTGGGGAGAGGCTGCAGCTCAGCGTCTGGGCGGTGGCATCGCTGTGTCACCAAAGTCACGGCACACGTCAGTGACTTTCTCCTCTTCCCCTCCTGAGCTTCCAACCACATCCAATTAGCACTGCCCCACATGATGCAGCCCGTCTTCATGAGAGTCACGCTGCAGCAGAATGTGTGTGACTCGAGCCTCTAGAAACAGGTGCCATCCTCAGGGCCCAGGTGGGGACACAGGTAGGACAGCCCCCTCCATGTGGCTCCAAGCAGGTGGCCTCAGCTTCTCAGAACAAGATATTTGCTGGCTTGTGATCAGTTAGGCCATTTCAGTGTCCACCACCTTCCCCAGGGACCCGGACAGGAGGGGAGTGACGCCAGGTTCTTGCCTCCTGGAGTGGAGTTTGCTTTGGCTGCTGTGTCCTCAGTTTGAGAAGGTTCCCTGGATGCCCAGGAGGGCTGGGCACTCTGCCTTCCCCTTCGTGTGTCTGTATATCGGTCATACTAAAATATTCTGTTCACAGAAGTCACGTTTTAGGGTTGCTCTGGAGGGAGATGGGCATCCTCTGGGGAGTGGGTTTGGAGTGGAGGTTGGAAGACCATTCCAGGCGGTGTCTAATGCTGGCAAACAGAGTCACCCTGTGTGACCTCGGCCATGTTGTTCCCTGTGGACTCCTCTTGCTGCTTTGTCACGAGCGGTTCAGGGGAAGGGGACGCTGAGACACCTTGAACACATCTAGACCCCTAAGGATGAGTTCTCCTTCAATCTTGTGGCTTCCACGATTTTGACATTTGCTTCCTTTAGCCTCATAAAAACAGAGACATAATCTGTGGAACTTGAATTAGACTGAAAGCTTTGTTCTCCCGTCTGTAGGCAGAGACCTGAGCCACCTTCAAGGAGCCTTGTGGAGTGGGGAGCCGTTGGACCAGCTGCAGGTGGGCCCAGGACGGAAGTATGGCATCTCCGGAGCACCTTGTCTCTGCACACCCTTCTCGGCCAGCCCTTCTCAGCTCCCCTCTAGCCTGGCACCAGAGCCTGCTTCTCAGAACACAGTTCTGAGCAAGTCGGTCCCAGGCGGAAACCCTCAGGGGCTCCCGAAGCCTGTGTGTCAACCCCACACTCCTCAACCTTGACTAGAAAAGCCTTAATAGTCAGGCTCCACCCACAGTCCCTAACTCATCTCTGGGGCCTCCTTGCCCCCTGATAGTGGTGGGGCGAATGGTGGCCCCAGAAACATGTGTCCACACCCTGACTCTGGCACCTGTGAATGTGACCTTGTTTGGAGAAAAGGGTCTTTCCAGATGTGATTAAATTGAGGATCTTGAGATGAGATCACCTGGACTTAGAGTGGACTCCAAATCCCATCACGGCTGTCCTGGTAAGAGAAACCCAAGGAGGAGGAGAGAGGCCCTGTGAAGCTGGGGGAGGAGTCGGGTGATGGGACTGCAAAGCACAGAGAGCCGGCAGCCACCGGAATCCGGAATCCGGAATCCGGAAAGGCAAAGAACCGTTCTCCACCACGGCCCCGGACGGAGCCCCGCCGATACTTCAGTGTCAGACTTCCCGCTTCCAGAACTGTGAGAGAATAATTTCTGCTGTCGTAAGCACCCCTGTTTGGGGTAATTTGTTATAGCACCCCCAGCTGCTTTTCCTCTTCTCGGTGCTTTTTATCAAGCTTTTCTTCAGCTGGGGATGCCCACCCAACCCTTACTGACCCCCAGAGAAGTTCTTCTCATCCCTCACCACAGAGCCACGCTGCTGCCTCCCCACCATCTGCTGGGCCTGTGCTCCCCTGTGGAAGGGTCTGCTCTGTGATATGTCTCTTTATCCCCGTAGATGGTAAGATGCCCATTTGGGGTCAGGAGTGGGGCAGCACGGCAAATAGCACCACTATTTACTGAATTAGTCACAGTGAACTAACCACTTGGGTTACAGGGCAGCAGACGAGTGAAAAGGAAGGGAGGATTTTATTGATAAGAAATCGCCTCTATGTACCATCATCCTTCAGAGAAGCACTGATTTCAAATCTACCATTTAATTCAAAGTCTGCTGACATGAACCATATTCCAGCTCCTGACTCAGGCACTGAGGAGTCAGAGATGAAAATAAGAGGTTCCTTTCCCTCTGGAAACTCATCGTCCAGGATCAGAGACTGACCTGTGAGCAAATCTCACTGTCATTGGCCATCCTCCAGACTATTCATGTGACTGGTCATCGCCTTGCAAAGTGCTTTGTATGATTTAATTAGGGCCAGAGTTAGCAACTAAAAATACTGGATGCCCAGTTAAATTGAATTTCAAATAAACAACAATTTTTTAGTATAAGTCGGTCTCTCACACAATATTTGGGACCTACTCACCCTAAAAATCTCTCCTTGTGTATCTGAAAGTCTGTTTTTACCTGGGCACCCTGTATTTCCCGGCAACGCTGAATTTAGCCATCACAGCAGTTCTATGAAGTAGGTGGTAATGGGATCTTCAAGTTACAGATAAGAAAACAGAAGACGAAGAGGTTGTGCCATTTCATTTTTACATCAAATTAAGAGCCATTCAGTCCTTGAGGTGGTTATAACAGTCACACAAGCATGATCCCGATGCCTGAAGGGCAGCTGGGACTTTCTCAGAGGGCTCAGGGTGGAATATCTTTGCCAGAATCTCTGGAAAACTGCCTTTTGGTAGAATTGGGGACAATTTTCTGCAGGTGAGCTGGCGGTGAAGAGGGAGAGCACAGGAGATAGAGTTAGACGGTTTGAAGGACAGGCCATACCAGCTGGAGATGTGGAATCAAATTCAGAGGCGTCCTAAGAGTGCACCGTGAACAACCCTTGGATGTGTCCTTTGAAAAGGTGGGTCTCAGGACCTCGTGGTCATGCCAGCCGGCCTTGGCGATCCTCAATGACATCAGCTTTGCACCCAGTAACCCTTGAACTGTGTTGATACAGCACATTGGAAACTTTCTTCATCACCAAACCCTTCTACCCCTTCCACCACCTTATGGGATGCTGGTAGTTTATAGAACACACGTGGATAATCCTTGTTACCCAAGCTGGAGCATGTGGGAAGTGGCCATCTCAAGTGGAAAGAAGTCCCCCCCATTTACACCTTGAGCTCCATTTATCACTGCAGGGATCCCCACATCCTGGCTACTCACATGCCTGTGCCCTTTGCCCGGTCATCACCGGGTGATTAGAAGCTAGCTCAGGGCCTGAAGAGAGTATATGTTCTCAGTCAACACTGAATGGGAGCTGGCCGGCCCGCCCACGTGCTCGCCGTGCCTGGTGGGAAGGGCTTACAAGGCACCTTGCTGACCACGCCTCCCTCCTGAGCTGTCCTCCCCAACCCCTCCCGGGCCGGTCAGGCTGGATGCTCTGAGCGCCCTCAGGCCCCTGGGCACTGGCAGAGTGCCACCTCCCCTCCCGTGGCTGGGATGATGTTTTCCCGGGGCCATCGCTCCCGTCCCTAAGGGAGGAGTCGAGATGAGGGCGTGCAAGGACTCAGGCAACATAAGTTTCCTGACGGCCGAGGAGGTCAAACCCAAGAGTACTCGATCAATGTGTCTGATTTGAAGTCTGAAAGGCTTTGTTGGCGCCGGGGATGTGAGGGGGACCAGACCAGGTGGGACCAGGTGAGGGGACGGGGATTGATTGGCCTTGGAAGCAGGGTTAATTCCTGAAGCCGAGGCGCGTGATGGCCGTGTGGTCTCATAAATAAGCAGGCATCAGCTCCGCTCCGGGTGCTGACGAGAGGACAGGCCTGGGAGGAATTGTGGGAGCTCAGCTCACCCACATGTGTGGGCAGCAGGGGGCCTCCGTCCTCCTAAAGGAGAATCTGGCCCTTTCACAATCAGGCTGACTGTAGGCTTCATCTACCGGGAAGAAACCAAGAGGGAAAGCGGCACCAGCCTCCCCTCCTTTCTCATCCAACGAACCCAAGATGGTGAGTGATGACTCACCATCCAAGCAGTCGACCGGGTCCAGAGCCAGCGGGATGACCCCCCGAAAGGAACTCTCATGTTCCTCACCCTTTCCCATCTGCAGCACACTGGTAAGGACCAGTGTTTCTTCCACACCCATTTCCACCACACGAGCATTGCCAGACCCAGTCCTGTGTGCTGGTCCCACCCGGTGGTACCCCTAGAGGAGGCTTGGGCTGTGTCAGCCTCCACTCCAACAGCAGCAGCAGTGTGTGAGGGGCCTGGGACCTGCCGGGGTAGGCAGCGTGAAGGCCTGGGCTGGGGAGGTGTGGGAGAACGGCTTCAGTGTCCACGTCTGCCTCCCTGCCCCGCCGGCATCACGGCCACTGGGCTGGCTGCTGCTTCTGGCAGTGCTTCGGGTATCCCGTAGGAGCTAGGAGCCAGGCCAGCCCAGCGAGGGCTGCGTTCCTGGCCCAGGTCACACCCAAGTCTTTCCTCCTGGAGAAGAAGCAACATTTCCAGCTTTTGAAGTGGATTTGCCTAATACACGTCTTATGCACCTGGGGACTTTAAAACAGCCGATTGAGAGGGGCCTCAGGTTGGAAAGACCCACAGAAACCTTTGGCCCAGAGATGTTGAAGGACCTGCCCGAACTGGAACCACTTCCGGACAATTCAGTCCAGACATGATAGAGCAAAGTGGTCAGAGCAGGGCAGGGGCTGCACCTCCATGTTCAAACTCTAGCTCCCCCTCGGCCAGGTGTTCGGATTCGGCAAATTACCAAAGCATTCCACAGCCGAGTCCTTTCCTCTGTACCATGGTCGGGGGAGGGGGAGTGTATACTGGCGTCTCTTTCTAGGGGCTGCTTTGAGGATTCCGTATGACAATTCTGGTCAGAGCCGGTGCCCCGCCGACATTTTCTGACTTTGAGATGTGACGGCATTGAGTCTGTTACCAGAGAAGCGGATGACGGGCAAGGCATTATTATTTGTGATCTGCCTGGTAAAGGAGCTAGCACAAAAAATTTTTTAACCTGATGTCTTTAATTTTTAGTAGCAAGCACAGGACGGTGGTGACTGTTGCTTTCCTGCCCTGTCCCACGCTCAGACACGGCACACAGTTAGGACTCGGGGCCAGGTGGCGGGTTTCATTTCATCCATTCACCAGCTGTGTGACCTTGGGCAAGTCACATGCTCCCTGTGCTCTATCCTCACGTGTAAGATGAGGTCGACTTCCTCCTGGGTCGGCATGAGATTGACTAAACAAATGTGTCGGTCTTGGAATGTCCTGGGTACATGGTAAGTACCTAGACAGGGTTTTAAAAAGAAGCAGTTATCATCAGGGCTTGCTGGCGCTTGGGGGGTGGGGAGGGAGGGAGGGAGGGATCAGCAGGTGGAGGTGGGGCACAGGGGATTTTAGGGCGGTGCTGCATGACTCTGTAACGGCACATGCACACGACCATGCATTTGTCCAAACCCGCACAATGCACAACACAGAGTGACTAACGTAAGCTATGCACACTCTAGTTAATAATAATGGACTAATGTTGGTTCATCATTGGTTCACTGGAAGGGGGGCAGGTGGGATAAGAGAGCACATGCGAACTCCGTGCTTTCTGCTCAACTTTTCTGTAAGCCTAAAAGTGCTCTAAGAAACCAGGTCCGTTAATGAAAGATAATCAGTTATCACATATTAGGCTGTTGCATTGTTTGGTCTGGGGGCGCTTCCCGCCTCACATGGTGGTCAGTCCCTTCATTTCCTCGCCTTTCACTCTCATCCTTTTCCTTCTTTGGTTTCCAAGAGACACACTGTCAGGCTGTCAGCTCTTTTGAGTCCCTGCACTGGCTGGCCCTTGATGGATATTGGATGGCCAAGGGGATGCAGCGCTTCTAAGCTGTGCTAGAAAAGCTGGAGATGCTCCTGGACTCCTTCGGTCCTCTTCTGCCCCCTCCCTGCTGCTGGCTCTCTCCAGCCTGTGTCACCGCACGGCAGCAGCGGCCAGCCCTCGGCGGCCCCTCTCCTGTGATGGAGAGGATTTCCTGCATGCTCGCTTATCTGCCCTTGGGCTGCCAGCTCCCGCTCTGGTGCCGAGGGGTCTGCCTCCTTGCTCAGATCTGCTCCGTGAGTCATCAGGCATTTTGCTCCGTGGGCCGTATCAGGAAGGCCTAACTACAGCCAGGAGCAGAACGCAGAGTAAGAAGAACAGGGCTTTCCAAGGTGTCGCCTCTTTTACAATGACTTTCACTTAGGCAGGTATTAGTATCATGCTGCACTTTCTTCCCCCTTGCTTCTGTGATTTCTCTCCAGCAAAACTGCACAGCCCGTCAGTTCTCAGTGAGAACTTTTTCTAGGTTAATTTGTTTTACATCTTTCCAATCTTTGCATGATGTGTGCAGTCATAGTTTCTCCAAGCCCAGAAAAGCATGCCTGTGCCCCAAATAATGGAAAATAAGGGACAAGAGGAATCTTTTTGCACCTACAAGTGTTTGAGTGAGTTTTGATGTCATCGTTGTGTCTGTTTTGTCCCTAAACATCATTCCAGTGTTTTTTTTGTTTTGTTTTGTGTGTGTGTGTGTGTGTGTGTGTGTGTGTGTGTGTGGTCTGGCATTCTTTACCCAAGTTGGGGCTTTCTCCCTCAAAATTATCTTGTTACAGAGCTCTTCCCAGAAGGTGCTAGAGCTGATGTAATGCCCGACTCTGACGTTGACCCAAGGAACTGAAAATCCCTCATGTGGGAAACAGACAGGGGTGACCACCTGCTGACCAGCTCACCTCCTTTGCAGAATCTAGGGATTTTTCTCGATGGGCTTTAACAAACTGCACATTTTGGGGGTCCAATGATCAAAGTAATACCAAACAGAACTGCAGGCTTTTGCCATAATTAAAGGGGAAACAAATTTAGAAACTACTCAGTGGCCTTCCAGGGCTGCATGTCCACACCAGCTCAAGTTAAGTACTTGGAAATAGTGTGAAAATTGGATCCACGGCGTGAGGATTCTGCAGCATTGATAATGCCAACATGACAAGTTGTCACTTTGCCGTATGTTCCTTAGCATGACTAAACCTTAATAGCCAGGTTATCCTGGTGACTCTAGAATAATCAGGGCAACAGAACAGGAATGAATGGCAGTTACTGTAATTACTCTAGAAAGAGGACCAAAGCAAACAGAAATTCTCTCTAATTTTATATATTCCCAATAGGTGCACATGCTACATCATTATCACTATAGAGACTACTTAGTAGTTAGCCAAAAATCAGTGCTGTGTCACATGCTGGTGGGTCAGTGTGCACACAGCTCCCAAGGCAGCCCTTGCGGCCCCAGACGAGCTCGGAGGATGCCAGACACTGATAGGAGGGGCTGGAGAACAACAGACGCCCCAAACTAAAGACATCCTGCTCGATCTGTGTTTCATTGATTTCGATGCTTCGGATCCAGCTGCCACTTCTGGACGTTAGCAGACCTCAGCAGTATGTGCCGTGATTGCGGGAGTAATGGAGACTTTTCCTGTTATTATTATTACTCTTACAGAATTCCTGGAATCTTAAAGAATCACCTGGAACCGGCTCAAATCCCCATGGAAAAGCATTCGATAAGCGAAGAGTCACACCATTTTGCAGTGGGATGACAGTGACCATTACTAGCTTCAGGTGAAACAAGACACCAGGTAACGAAGGCTCGGCAAGTGTATCTCTCCATTTCCTTTCCATTTTCTCCTAATCCTGTTGAGTCTTTGGCATCTAACAGCCCCAAAGAACTTCACACGTGAGTATTCCTGGGCCAGAAGCGTCCCAGGAAATCAGGCATCAAACACACACGGGTGACCGTGCAGCTGGCTCGCTGCCAGGAGACGGGGTTCATTTCTCTGCTTTCTTTCACCATCACCCCAACTTCCAGCCAGTCCCGTTCTGACAGTTTTCCCATCGCAGGGCCGGTGGGACTTGAGAAAAAGTTAAAGTCCCCACTTTGAGTCCCCATGAACATGAACCAGGAGAGGAGGGCTTTCCAAGGAGGGAATTAGTGAAGTATCGTTTTACTTCGGGTCCAGAATCGAGAAAGGTAAACAAGCCTTTGCTGTCGAAACCTGAAATCCCATCAAAGAGAATTCCCGGCCGGCAGAGAGCCGTCATCAAAAACACGGA